>NC_140183.1:46173942-46243876 GCF_963971535.1 Notolepis coatsorum | reverse complement strand
ATACAATTGGCAGTATTAGGGGGTGGGAAGCTGGTGGGTGGGGATCGGACGTTGTGGACAGCGACTCCTACAGGTCGGTTGGTGCGCCTGCGCAGTAGAATCAGGAAGCGACGGGGGCGGCGTGTCCCTCCCACGCAGACCCTCGCCACTGAGAGATCGCGCTGTTCAGGTGAAAAGATGCGACGGCTGCCTCCTCGTGTACCGGAGGGGACACGTGATGCAAGGCTTCGTCCACATTGCAGCCGGCTTGTGGGAGGCATGGCCTAACAACGTTCGAGACAGGGGAGGGTAGAATTGGACAATACGAAATTGGGGAAGGGAGAAAAATAGAAAATGGGGAGAAGAAGTAGATAAAAAAAAAAATATGTGGAGACAAAGAGTTCCACAACTTTGACCCTCGGTAGAGTATACAAAACTGAGATTTGGAAGTGGGGGACTGGGGTGGTCTAAGAAAATGTGTGGAGTAATTATGAAATTGGTAATTGTGGGCAAACATGTCATGGAAGAAAGGGGGAAGGGCTCTTTTTAAAGAACTGCACACAAATAAACCAATCTGAAGATGATTCACTTGATAAACAAATAGAGGCTGAGAAGAATGACTTCGATGTACACAGCTGATTATTCTTAGAGCTAGTTTCTGCAGATGGTATATGGGCTCAAGTTTGGTCTGATGAGTACTACCACAAACTAAATTACACCAATGACGTGTTTTTCCAAGAATATCAATCACTTGGCCATTTTTGTAGTTATGGCTGTGATATGAGGTTTCCATGATAAAGATTCATCAAGCAGAATACCAAGGAATCATGTAGAACACACCCTTGTTATGGGGATGTCATTGATCACTACTTTAGATGAGGAGTTAAAAATCACACATTTGAGACCCAATTTTTTTTTTTTAATGTTTAGTGAATTTGTTGCATTTAAACCAAATTGATAGTTTGTTAAGTTCTTCATTTAAGACCTTAATGATGGTATCAGGATCTTTATGTGAATAGAATACACTTGTCATCTGCAAATAAAATCTTCGACAGCCTGTCTGAGACATTAGGGAGGTCATTGATATATAACAAAAATAACAAAGGTCATTAGAATTAGCTGTTTCTTGTTTGCCAGATAGTTTTTGAGGTGTGCTGCGGGTTGTTATCTTGCTGAAGAATGAAGGAATGAAGGACTGTCCAAGAAGCTGATGATGAACGGCATGCGTTCCAAGTATGCTATGATGCCAGGTGAGATTGCCATGGGGACTTGGTAAAGATCACCAACTCTGTCACCAAGCAACTCCAGTTAGACCGGCTTCACACAATCTCCTTTGAACACTTGATAATGAAACATCTTTACTTCCAGTAGCATTTGGCTGAGCTTGTATTTCAGGAACAGTTAATCATCGAATTTGCTGACTTGTGACTTGAATGAACTTGTTCTCTGATGAGGTTGTGTTTGGATTTCCTGACCTGGTTCGGTACTTATGAGTCATTTGATGGTCTTCAAAAGTTCTTGCGATTTGTGTTAAAGATTGACCTTCTTTTCCTAAAGTAATTACAGATTCTGATTTACAGTCTTTTTTATTTGTATACCTTTCTTGTTGCCATTGTCTGCTCCCTTACATTCAGGAGTAACAGACTTGTAAAAATGGTAAATGGCTGCATTTATCTAAAGCTACATCTACATTTTTTTTTTTTTTTTTAAACTTTATTTTTTAGCGTTTATCGCTTTCCTGGTCAAGCATGACCGACAGTTGCAGGGTGAAACGGGAGAGAGAGCAGGGGGAGACATTCGGCAAATGACGGCGAGTCCGGGAATCGAACTCGGAGTCAACCAGATCCGTGACGCAGCACGGAGTCCCGTGCGAGCGCGGTAACATGGTGTGCTACTGGAGCACCTACATCTACATTTTACCCATTCACTCACACATTCACATACCGATGGCGGAGGCAACCATGCAAGGAGCCAACTGTTCATCGGGAGCGATTAGGGGTTAAGTGTCTTGCTCAAGGACACTTCGACATGCTGCCAAGGAGGAGCGGGAATCGAACCGGGAACCTCTGGATTACCAGACGACTGCTCTACCTCCTGATCCACTGTCATGCCCATACCTATATTTATAGTAGTCAAGGAGCCTCACCTCTATTGTACAATATTGGTGACAAAAGGTGAATTATGTAACATGCTAGTTAACTCAGAACATTAGACACTTAATTCTTAGACCAGTGTTCTACACAATTCAGAATGTTAACAGGCTTAGCCTACACTGCATCAGACTGAAATCCTCTTGATTTGGGGACCATTTCACTGAGGTCTTCAGTTTTCCAAATGCAATTCACTTATGAGCATCAGCTTATACAAGTACATGGACTGTGTAATGAAAGTGTTTATAGACAGGTTTATATCGTTTTGAAACATATAGATAATCATGAAAGACCTGGTTTCAGGCAGATGTACTCAAGCTTTTGACTGATAAAGTAGTGTTTGTTTGTAATTAGAGCTCTCAGTAGGTCTTGGCAGTGGAAAAATGTTCATGTCCATCAAAAGAAGGTTCATCCCTTCCTATTACTGATAGAAATGCACAGTGGGTTACAGGTGTCTGTTCACAAACGCTCTCCATCCCACAACCCACATTTGGGACAAATACACTGCTTAAGCATTACATCACGTGACGGAGTGTGTTATAGAAATTAGATCACGCCTAGGGGTGGTTGTTAGGCCCGACGCGCAGCGGAGGGTCGTTAGACCCCCCTAGGCGTGATCTAATTCCTATAACACACGACTTCAAGTGATGTAATGTCTTTTATACAATGACCCAATTCACCCAACCTTCTTCTTATTATTATTATTATTATTATTATTATTATTATTATTATTATTATTATTATTATTATTATTATTATTATTATTATTATTATTATTATTATTATTATTATTATTATTATTATTATTATTATTATAAACACACAATAATTGAAGCATAATGGAGATTTATTCAAAAACAGAAAAAGTAGATCCCAAAACAGAAAACGTAGATCCAATGGAAGTCATGCTTGATTGATTGATTGAAATGTTTATTAACATATATGACATACATGACATACAGATAGACAGTACTGCTACATCTATACATTTATGACATACCAGATTTATAAATACAGTACTGTTTTTGTAGGGTGATTATAGTTTATTTACATTGAGGTTCTGGGGTCACGTGGAGTGTGTTATACAAAATAACAACCGGTGTTGTGCCGAATTCGGACTCCCTGCCAGAATCCATCATTCATTTAAGACACATTTATTGCAAGTTTTGTATACACATAAACTCAACAAATAACCTCTGTTCTCCTTGCAATGCGTTCTTATACAGTAGGAAGGGGGAAGAACACTATATCGTGGGTGTTCCTATGACTTGTATTCTGCTTACAGCTTTGAAACTCCACTTATTTCATTTTACAATGTCAAAGCCTTTTAAATATAATCAAAACTTTTCCGTATTTCTGCAATCTATGCGCCAATAATAACGAGTTGAGTTCTAACAAAGAACGTATTACATGCTGGGTAGGCTGATAGAGTGTATGCACGTTCACCCGAGGGGGAGTCGGATTCTGGTAGGGAGTCCGAATTCGGCACAACACCGGCACCCGAGACAGAGAACACTGTCAGCCAGTGGCCACTCCCCTCAGAACCCCCCCCCGCGATTTATATTTTGTTTTACAATGAGTCATGACAAACCAATTACATAATCCAACATTGTGTAAACAACTAACATATTCCAGGTGACTTTATCTTTTTTGAATGAGTCGTTATGATGAAATCAATACATCCATTCATAAAGATTATTGTCCGCCATCTTGGTTTCATTCATAAAAACAATGAACGGCGGAGTGATTCGGAAAAAAAGTAATTAGGTTGTGGGCGGGTTCTGTGTGTTATACGAAATAACAACTGGCAACTTCACTGCTTCAGCCAATCAGAATCAAGAAATGTACATGCCATTGTATAATTGAGAATGACGCTTTACAGTACATTTATGGGTCTTGAACTGAAAAGTCTCTTTCCTTTGTGCCTATTTTAGATTTCATAAAAACATAGAGGCTCTGGAGTGGCTGGGTAGTGTAGAGGTCTAAGCACTTGTCTACCACTGGAGAGACCCGGGGTTCAAATCCCGGTGTCAGCGGTACCTCCGGCTTGGTCAGTCGTCCCTACGAACACAATTGGCAGTATTTGCGGGTGGGAAGCCAGTGGGGTATGAGTCCTGGTCGCGTCTATTCGAATACCAACCGGTTCATGTTTCCGCGTTCGCATTTTGCGAATCTGATTGGCCACTGCCGTTTCTGGTGCGATCTGATTGGCCACGGACGTTTCTGGTCATGTGACATGTGCGCCCAATCGCGTGACGCGCCCATTTCCGCCTCGACCAGCAGCAAACTACCTAACGCCTAGTTTATCACTGGTTAAGCTTAGGCGACTCTTTCGAAGTTGGTTAAGGTTAGAGTTTGGAATCAGGGCTGGTGTTCTATCGCCCTGCTCTAAGACAAACTCTAACCTTAACCAACTTCGAAAGAGTGCCTAAGCTTAACCAGTGAAAGAACTTGCCGTCACACGATTGGTGCGACCAGAAACATCAGTGGCCAATCAGAGCGCGAAACGCGAACGCGGAAGCATGAACCGGTTGGTATTCGAATATAGGCGTCCTGGTCGTTGCAATAGCAACTCCTACTGATTGGTAAGGGAGCCTGTTCAGCAGGGAGGGGATCTGGAGGAGATAGTGTGAACCTCAGCGTGTGTTACACTGTCCCCAGTGAAACTCCTAGCTGTCAGGTGAAAAGTGGATGTATTGGAGAAGGCATGTGGTAGTCTATACCCTCCCTAGACCGACAGTAGGGCAGTGCAATGACCAGGAAGGAACTGGCATAGCGACTAAATTGTGAATATGGGTGCAAAACTAGAAAGGCAAACAAAAAAAGAAACATAAAGGCTCTAACATGGGATTTAGCAGGATAGGCTTGCGTAGAAATATAGTGTACATCAGATTTATAGTCGTACGTCAGATTTATATATAGTATCCTTGGATTTTTCCGCATTGAACCATCGCTGCAGGGTACCCAATATGGTGTGTAAAAATAAATATCACAATATTCAATACTTATTTCGATAATGATATATATCACGATACGTGCTAAAGTAGGGAAAATCACATGTGAGATAATCTGATTTATGTTCATCATATTGGACTACATGGTAATGGTGTAGGAGTGGCCAACCAGTCAGAGACTAAGAGCCACAAAAATGACTGTGGTACCACAAAGAGCCACACCATATATACCAGCGTTTATCAACTTTTTTTCAGTCACGGCACCCTTCATGTGTTTATAGGTCCCACCCTCTGGCCTCTGAAGTTGTTAATGTCTTTTTTATTTGGGCCTCACAGGGTTAAAAGTACCCTGTGAGACCCACGGTTGTAAAATTACAAAATCACTTTTAGCCATTAAAAAGAAAAATAAGTCTGTAGATGTTTATTTAAAAATGTCTTAGCACATGTACATAGTCAATGGGTCCTGTTGTTCAGCCTCACAATGCTATTGGATAGTAAATGTGTGTAGGTCCCACCCTCTGGCCTCTGAAGTTGCTAATGTCTTTTTTATTTGGGCCTCACGGGGTTAACCTCTTAAGCCCGAGCGGTCCGGTACTGGACCGCAAATGACATCATGCCATAAATCCATCTCTACAGAATGTATGAATTAATGTTGTTTTCTTTTCAAATGTAGCCAAGAGTAAAGACCCTAACGCTGTCAAAACAGCAGTCAAAGTGTATATTTTCAGCATTACGTTTGTTTACCAATGATTTTAACTGTTATAATATATATAACATTATAGAAATCTCAGGGCATTGAGTCGGAAACCGGCGCATATTGACGGGAGATAGTGGCACAACCAAAAGTGAGTGTAGTCTTTTGAAGGAATAGACCCAGGGCTTTCGATGGGATTTTGAATTTTGAAAAACTACACTACCCAGCTCACGCCAGCCCCTGTCAATCATCTGACTTCTGGATTAACTTTTTAATTTCTCTTATTTTTCGGGATTATCTCCCACAAACCTGAACATTATTTCAATAAAACAGAACACAGTTAGTTTCTCTACCTTTCTGTGAACGTCTAGCAAAAAACGGCATTGCAATCTGATGAAAAATTTAAAAATAATAATAATAATAATAATTTATTATTATATATTTTTTTATGGATGCAGGAGCCGCACATTGACGGGCAAAGAGTTGCATGCGGCTCGCGAGCCGCGGGTTGGCCACCCTTTTTAATTGACATTTGCAAATATTTCAGAAATCATTTTGTGAGAAAATTTACTTAATGTTTACTTTTTTTCATACATTTTCATAAAATAAATGGTTTCTCACGATTTACTAATATATATTGCTCAACCCTAGAGGCAGAATATCTTATTTTATCAAGTTATGTATCATGTTATTAAGACATATTATTCCAGGTGGACATTTGTATTATTACTGTCAAATAAACATAATTACTATCAGCTAAGAAGACACCCTAGGATGGCTTAGACTCAGTAGACGACAGAGTACAGCAACTTGCAATGGGCCTGGTCTACAAGATACACTACACAACTAAGGTACCCATGTACATGTCAAAATACTTCCCAAAGGTCAGTGAATACCACGACCACAACACCAGAGGGAGCTCCACAAATCATGTTAAACACAGATTCGGCTCCAACAAGGCACTAAACACGTTTCGCAATTATGCCACATCAATGTGGAACGCCCTTGCCCCTACCCACAGCTGTAAAGGAATGTGAATCACTACCCACTTTTAAAACCACTCTCAAGGAGCACCTACAGGAGACTGCAATTCGAAACTGGCCCCTGTAAATGTCCTAACCCAACCCCCTCCAATGTACAGTAAATGTCCTAACCCAGTAATACACAAGACCCTCTTCTTGGGACCAAGTAAGGTTTAGTCGATAATCCAATGTACAGTTACCCCCACCCCGCCTACCCATCCCCACCCCACCCACCCAACCACCTCCAATGTACAGTTTCCCCACCCCACCTACCCAACCCCCCCCCCCCCACCTCCTCCAATGTACAGCTTCTTCATCAAATGTATATACTCTCTTTTTCTTAAACTATTTTTGTATCACAAACAGTACTTGTAAATCTGGTATGTCATAAATGTATAGATGTAGCAGTACTGTCTATCTGTATGTCATGTATGTCAGTCATATATGTTATGATGAATTGAAAATGGGGGACCCTGATGTAAACAAGACGAAAGTCTTTCTATGGTCTGCATCCCCTTAACAATTGTGTGTATTGAGCTGTACTGTATTGTACCCATTCTGCAATCAGTTAATAAAATGTTCAATCAATCAATCAATCAATCAATCAATCAATCAATCAAGCTCAATCGCTATCAGTCAAATGACAATTTCTGTTCCAATAGGAGAGATAACCACCACATTTCTTTATGGTTGCTGGCATTATAGCTCCAATCTGAATTTAAATGCAGGGTATATTCACATATTCTTCTATAAGAGGAACTTTTTTAACCCATTGTAGATCTGAATATATATATTTACAAACATTGTACACAGATATTTTGAAGCCACAAAACACAGCAAATACTACTAAAAAGAAAACACTGTTGTCTATTGTTAGTGCTTGTATGAAGAGCTCAACCGCAATCAATCAAACAATCAATCAAACAATCAATCAATCAAACAATCAAACAATTAACTAATCAATCAATCAATCAATCAATCAATCAACTAACTAGAGAATGAAATAGTCTCCATTTGTTTCATGTTTGGATTATGAATTGGTCCTCTAAAGTTATTAAAATAACGAATTATGGAATATTAGTGAGGTTATTAGAAAGACTTAGTTGACTAAATATTCACACGTTTCAGGATAGTCACCTGTATTTTCTAAATATTGAGTAATGAATTCCATATGACAATTTTGATATACAGCATTTTGGAATGAATCCCTTCAAATGCCTTTAGTAACATCAGGTGATTACAAACACCTGCTCCTCATGAAGTGGCCTGTATTGCTAGGCAACCAATTACCTAACCAAGACAGTAGCATACAGAGTACAGGTGGAAGTGACATGGTAGTATTTATACTGGATGACAAATGAAAGTGAAAACCTAATGCTTTAGACAGAACCATTCAATAAATAAATAAATAGTCCAGTCAACATAATATACAAACATTAAAGGTTTGCTCAGAACGCCAGAAGTAATTACAGTGGGTGACAATATTGTCACAAGGAAAGAAGATATTACCTACCTGGGTTCCATCCTAGAGGCAAATCTTTCCTGTGACAAAATGGCATCCAATGTAATAAAAAAAGTCAACCAACGAACTCGATTCTTGTACCGGATCTCCTCACTGGTAAACAAGAATACCCTGAAGACTCTGGCAGGAGCACTCATTCAAGGGTACTACGACTATGCTTGCACCTCATGGTACCAAAGCACCTCAAAGGCGCTAAAAACAAAATTACAAACATCTCAAAACAAACTGGTCAGACTACTGCTTGACCTTACTCCTAGAACCCACCTCACCCCTGCCCACTTTGACAACCTAGGATGGCTTAGAGTAGACGACAGAGTACAGCAACTTGCAATGGGCCTGGTCTACAAGATACACTACATGACCAAGGTACCCATGTACATGTCAAAATACTTCCCAAAGGTCAGTGAATACCACGATCACAACACCAGAGGGAGCTCCACAAATCATGTTAAACCCAGATTCTGCTCAAACAAGGGACTAAACACGTTTCGCAATTATGCCACATCAATGTGGAACGCCCTACCCAAAGCTGTAAAGGAATGTGAATCACTACCCACTTTCAAAAACACTCTCAAAAAACACCTAAGGGAGACTGCAACTCGAAACTGGCCCCTGTAAATGTCCGAACACAACCCCCTCCAATGTACAGTAAATTACCAAGTATGGTCTTGTCAATATTCCAATGTACAGTTTTGTTTGTACAGTTGTACAGTGTCCCCCACCCACCCCTCCTACCCAACCTCCCCCCCTCCACTCCTACCCAACCCCCCCCCCCCCCCCACCTCCAATGTACAGCCCCCCCCCACCTACCCAATCCAATGTACAGTTTCTACGTCAAATGTATATACTCTTTTTTCTGGACTCTTTTTGTATCACAAACAGTACTGTATTTGCAAATCTGGTATGTCATAAATGTATAGATGTAGCAGTACTGTCTATCTGTATGTCATCATGTATGTCATATAATTATGTTACGATGAATTGAAAATGGGGGACCCTGATGTAAACAAGACGAAAGTCTTTCTCTGGTCTGCATCCCCTTAACAATTGTATGTATTGAGCTGTACTGTACTGTACCCATTATGCAATCTGTTAATAAAGTTTTCAATCAATCAATCAATCAATCAATCAATCAATCAATCAATCAATCAATCAATCAATCAATCAATCAATCAATCAATCAATTAAAACGCATACATTACACACAGCAGAACTCAAAATTATGCCATCACTGCCATCTGGTGGAGTGAAACCATTTTAATTCAAAATGGCTCTTAGACAGGCAGACTAACTGCTAATGAGTGTTAATGATCTTGAATGTATATGACATGCTCCTGGGTAAATGAATAAATACATTTTTCCATCCATATTCACATTTCCTTTACTCATTAAAGAAAGCTATGAAGTAATTTTTCTTGTTGTTTTTTGTCTAATTCTGCTAATCAACCTTTCTTCTTTTCCTGTTTGCTTGCCAAAGATGACAGAAACTACACAGGTTGGTCTTATTTAGTAATTTCATTTCATTACAAATCCCTACAATATCCACTTCTACTTTCACCTTTTGTGCTACAGCTGCAGTGCATATCATAGCCACAAGATGGCAGCAGTTTATAATCTATACATCCAAATGAGCGGATGTATAAAAGGGACTATTCTGATCATAGGTTTCACTCTCTCCTCTGATATCTCCCCACCTACAGTTATGGCATTCTTTACTAAATGTATTCTAATACTAAAAGATATCTTCTCAGATGAGGGTCCCAGGGACAAGATCCTATCAAAAGAGGGTCCATGGCCTATTACGTATCAATTTACAGTAGATGTCCTTGACATAAAAACATTTGACAGCTCTAGTGAGTTTGGAAAGAGCCAGTTATTACCTCAGCCAATGAGGTTATGGTTTCACTTCCAATTATCTGTTTGTCTGTGAAGAAAATATCTGAAAAAGTGATGGTGGGATTGCCATGAGATTTGCTGTGCACATTCGTGATCTCAAGTGGGAGAAACATATTGATTTGAGTGATCCCATGCCCTTTCCTCTACTGCCGCCATCAGGCCAAACCTTCAATACTCAAATGAGTGTATCTCCTGCCCTGTTAGTTGCAACATTAGCTGTGGATATTCATGATGCCTAGATGAAGAATCCTATTGATTTTGGGGACCAGATCTGTTTTATAGTCCCACCATCAGGCCAAACCTTCAATTAAATGAGGGTATCTCCTGATCCTCTTACAGTCACAAACATGATACTCAGAGATGCGTCTCCTCATGGACAACACATCTGCTTAGGAAGTCCTTCCTATTGGAATTTCTTGACACTATGTTTTTCCTCCCATAGCAAGGAGCCCTGTGATGTTTTGAGTTGTTTGGCCTCATGCTAGCGCTATTCTCACAAAACTAAAAACATGAACTCCACAGCTTGTCCGACCATGATGACATTTGAAATGTTGGTATCAATATGTATTATTTAGACAGTTGATAAGCCAAACCATATGACCTCCAGATCCAATCAGATTTCAGATAAATGCACTGTAAACAGGAAATTATGTATTACTTTGAAAACACTTTTATCTGCTTTGTGCAAATATTTACAAACATTGTACACAGATCTTTTGAAGCCACAAAACACAGCAAATACTACTAAAAAGAAAACACTGTTGTCTAGTGTTAGTGCTTGTATGAAGAGCTCAAATATGTTTGTCGTACTACAGTGTGATGTGAAGTAGTATCACCATTGTTCATACATTAAACATATTTATAACCTGGGTCTGTTAAGACTGGCAATATTGGTAACTCTTGTTACTGTGGGGAGAATGTTAAAGGATAACTATGCCCAATTTCATAATTCATACATGCTATTCCTCTGGTCTAAGACATATTAGCATGTTAAAACTAAAACGTATCAATTCTGAAGCTGATCCATATGCATTGGGACAGATTTTTATAGATCACCCTGAGAGCACCCAGCGGAATGTTCTGAGTTAATTTGGTACATTTTCCGTTTCATTTTCTGCACAGATAGATACGCTGTATGCCTATTGCTTAATAACAGCGGAGCAGTGCTGCCGTTGCTTCCGCGTTTTCCCTGATTGGCTGCGACACGCCCCGCGGCAGGCGCGGCAACCGCAGAGCGGAGCGGAGCGGCAGAGCTTGCGGCATTATGTAACCGCCCTAATCCGCCATGATTTTCATTCGAAGCTCAGCTCACCTGGCAGCGCAGCGGTCCTGCGGTCCTGCGGTCCGTTGTTGACAAGTTCGAATCCCATAATTTTTTTTTTTTTAACGTGTATTCTTTTGCCGGTTAAGGTTAGGCATGGTTAAGGTTAAGGTTAAGGTTAGGCATTGTTTCGGAGTTGGTTAAGGTTAGAACGGTTAAGTTTAGGCGCTGTTAAGGAGCTGGTTAAGGTTAGTTTGTCTTAGATAATGGCAATATTCTTTCTATGGTTAAGGTTAAGGTTAGGCATGGTTAAGGTTAAGGTTAAGGTTAGGCATTGTTTCGGAGTTGGTTAAGGTTAGAACGGTTAAGTTTAGGCGCTGTTAAGGAGCTGGTTAAGGTTAGAGTTTGTCTTAGAGAATGGCAATAGACAGCCTATTTCCGCACTGCCGCTCTCCCGCGTTGCCGCAGTCACATGGTCAAATTGTCACATTCTTGCACTCCTCCGCTGTTAGAAAGCAACACGCACCCTGTATCACCCCGTTATACAGATAGATACTGTAGGTAGATACAGGTCACCTTGTTATACAGATAGATACTGTAGGTAGATCAGGGCCGCCTCAGGGGGTGTGCGAGCAGTGCGGTCGCACAGGGCCTCGCGGGAAGGGGGGCCTCGCAAAAAAAAAAAAAAAAAATTATTTATTATTTTTTTTATTTTTTTTATTTTTTTTATTTTTTATTTTTTTTTTTGCGAGGCCCCCCTTCCCGCGAGGCCCTTTTTCATCACAGACCTAAAATCTAATTTTGCTTATATGCTTATATATTTCACATTAGACACGTTTGTAGAATGTGTCTGACTTGTTCCTGGCTCTGAGGCTCTGCAGGCAGCTCTGATGCTCTGCAGGCAGCAGAATTGGTTTCAATGAGGGGAGGGGTTACAGGTAAGGTAGCGTCTGTTGAGTTCATTGTGTGTGTCTGTGTGCGTGCCGGGGGGGGGGGGGGGGGGGGGCGTGAACCGACTCATTGCCAGACGTGAGCGATTTGACTCACGCTCACGGCAATGAATCGGCTCTTATGAACGAGTCGCTCATGACCGACCCATCACTAGCGTCTGACTATTTCGCGCGTGCAGCATTGGAGGTTATGCCAGCCAAGATGAAGAGGACATCGTTCGGCAGATGGACTGAAGATGAAAGTTGTTGCATGTTAGACAGTTCAGTCAGGCTAGCCATCCCGGCTAAAGACAGGGACAGCTAGTTAGCTTTAGCTACGTTATAATATTGAGTGCTAACGTGTGGTTCAGTCGGGATATAGCCATGATGATGTCGGCTAGTAGCTAGCTTAGCTAAAGGCTAACTAGTGTTAGCTAACCTAGAGACAGCGTGTGCAGCATTGTTATGCCAAGATGAAGAGGATGGTCGTTCGGCAGATGAACTTCGTCAACTCCATGCGGTTGTCTCCATCCTCTTGGACGTTTGGTGAGTTTTTAATTCACTCTATTCTATTCCCGCTGTGGATATCTCTCTCTTTCTCTCTCTCTCTCTCTCTCTCTCTCTCTCTCTCTCTCTCTCTCTCTCTCTCTCTCTCTCTCTCTCTCTCTCTCTCTCTCTCTGGAGCCAACCGGGCCGACTAGCTGTTGTAGTACTAGTAGCTAACGGTGTGTGGCCTGGACTTGTTGCCGGCACCGCTATGGTAAACACCACTCTGTAGTGGGACGTGTATTGCCTTCTTTTTCCCTTCTCTCTTCGTATGAGAAGAGGAAAACACAGCGGCTGTCTGAAGTGTTGGCCTGTATTGCTTTTCTCACGTTGTACAGTTTTTCAGTGGTAGGCCTCGTGTTTAAATCTCGCACAGGGCCTCGCATTTCTCCCAGGCGGCCCTGAGGTAGATACAGCTCACCCTGTTATACAGATAGATACTGTAGTAGTGAATTGTTGATCGTATCAATCTTTATGGCAGGCAAGTGGTGCTAGCTCAACACAACCTCAACATTTTCAACTTGACATTGTGTTACACCTGTGTAATCATGAGGCAATGTACTCTATTGATGCATACACACACCTGCATGCATTATTGCATTTAAGCACACACGCACACTCACACGCAAGCACACACACACACACACACACACACACACACACACACACACACACACACACACACACACACACACACACACACACACACACACACACACACACACACACACACACACACACACACACACACACACACACACACACACACACACATTTAGAGCCACTGAACAGTCCTAGCCAGCAATCATGCAAGTGGATGAAAGCATTTAAATGTGAGTTTTCATTTGGTGGCTGAAAACTCCCACGATAAGAGGAGAGACTAGACAAAAACAGAATTAACACACGGCAACAGAGGACACGCTTTCCACAAATAGAAATATCCACCTACCACCTACTGTCTCAATACACGGACCTCTCTCACAAACAGTACTGTATTTGCAAATCTGATATGTCATAAATGTATAGATGTAGCAGTACTGTCTATCTGTATGTCATGTATGTCATATATGTTATGATGAATTGAAAATGGGGGACCCTGGTGTAAACAAGACAAAAGTCTTTCTCTGGTCTGCATCCCCTTAACAATTGTATGTATTGAGATGTACTGTACTGTACCCATTCTGCAATCTGTTAATAAACTTTTCAATCAATCAATCAATCCCTCTCCTCTCTTCCTCTCTCTGTCCCTTCACCCCATCCTCTCTCTTTTTCTCCAACCCTATTTTGCTCTGTCACCCCACCCCATCCTGTCTCTCTCTCTCCCACTTCCTCTGTCCCTCCACCCCATCCTATTTCTCTCTGTCCCTCCTCCCCATCCTCTCTCTCTCTTCATCCATCCCTTTCTCTCTGTCCCTCCACCCCATCTTCTCTCTTTCTTTCTCTCCATCCCTCCACCCCATCCTCTCTCTATATATATATCTCTCCATCCCTCTCTTTCTCTCTGTTCCCCCACCCCATCCTCTCTCTCCACCCCTCTCTTTCTCTGTCCCTCCACCCCATCATCTCTCTATATCTCTCTCTCCATCTCTCTCTCTCTGTCCCCCCACCCCATCCTCTCTCTCTATCTCCCACTTCCTCTGTCCCTCCACCCCATCCTCTCTCTCTTTCTCTCCATCCCTCTTTCTCTCCGTCCCTCCACCCCACCCCCTCTCTCTCTCTATCTCCCATTTCCTCTGTCCCTCCACTCCATCCTCTCTCTTTCTCTCCATCCCTCTTTCTCTTCATCCCTTTCTTTCTCTCTGTCCCTCCACCCACCCCCTCTCTCCATCCCTCTCTTTCTCCCTGTCCCTCCACCCTATCCTCTCTCTCTGTCTCTTTCTCTCCACTCATAGTGCCATCACCAGCCACTTATATCCTCCTCAGCAGGAGAAAGGTTAATAACCTGCCCTGTCTGAGTCTTCCTCACTTTGTGTGTGTGTGTGTGTGTGTGTGTGTGTGTGTGTGTGTGTGTGTGTGTGTGTGTGTGTGTGTGTGTGTGTGTGTGTGTGTGTGTGTGTGTGTGTGTGTGTGTGTGTGTGTGTGTGTGTGTGTGTATGGTGTGTGTGTGAAGGAGAGGGTTTGTGTGTGTGTCTGTGTGTGTGCATGCAGTTAAAGATTCCGTACAATTAAAATCATGTTTTTCAATCTTGTTGCATTTTTAACAGAAGGTATGTTAATGTAAAATTCCCTGTTTTTAAAACCCTTTGATCTCTATCCTCCTGGATATCAACAATATCAAGCCATTTCAGATATTCAATCTGCTTCCTTTGAAATATAGCTTAATATACATGGGTTACCCTGATTGGCCCATCAGTCAGTTGTCAGAAGTTGTAAAGGATATCATCTAGCTAGCCAACAAACAAGTAATGAAACAAGTTTGTTACAATTTAGTTATTTTTAGTGGTTCAGGAACATCCACACCAACTGTGGCAATGTATTCATCACCTGCCATACTGGGCTCATGAATCTGCTTACATTTGAATGCTTCATGTATTATGATACTAACTTGACATCTCCTTTCAATGAACAGAAGGCCACGCCCCCTCAACACACTGAGCTGTGCTTAGAGAGGGTGACCTGAAACATGAACAAACGGTTCAAATGACATCTCTGAAGCTAAATGAATACTTATGCCATTAACATTCCATAATAAGCTATTTATGACTGAAATAAAACATCATTATTCTGGATCTTTAAGTATGTGCATGCAGGTAATTAAGTGTGCACATACATGCAGTTGCATGTGTGAGAGAGATATAGAGAGATAGAGAGAGAGAGAGAGAGAGAGAGAGAGAGAGAGAGAGAGAGAGAGAGAGAGAGGGGCATGGTTGAGGGAGGTCTACCACTTTATATTTAATATATTTTATATTATATTAAATATTTCTAAAGAAGCACACACAACTGATATTCACTCACACTGTACATTCTATAATAACATTATTGTACAATAGAAACATCCACACAGCTTTATTTCGTTATGTAGCCTTCACATTGGGCTACTCTGCATACGCTTCCACTAATAATTAGATACATAAGAATAAGTCTAATGTATTCACAATACCTGATCAATAGCTATATAAAGGTTTAAATGGCGATACTGAACTAGAGAGAGAGAGAGAGAGAGAGAGAGAGAGAGAGAGAGAGAGAGAGAGAGAGAGAGAGAGAGAGGGTATGGGTGCACTTGTGTGTGTGAGAGTAAGAGAGGAAGTGTGTGTGTGTGTGTGCATTTGTAGAACTGTGGAGTCCATATCTGTGGAGTATCTGGAGAAGAAGGCTTGGATAACAACCCTGTATTGTAGGCTGCAGCACACAGAGTCACACATAGGGAGATGATTCCACAATTTGATTCATGTATATAGAAACAGAATAGAATCAGTGGCCATAAGCCTCCCATTGTTCTATATTGTTTCTCAGGAGTGTATCCACATGGAAAAGGCTTATTGCAGCTTATCCCTTTCACTACCACCTTGCACTACCACACTACAGACGGTTAACTGTCTGTAGTGTGGTAGTGAAAGGTTAACCTTCTGTAGTGTGGTTGTGAAAGGGTTAACCCTTTGCCGTGTGCCAGTGAAGGGGTTAACCCTCTGTATTGTCGCAGTGAAAGGGTTAACCCTTTGGTAGTGTGGTAGTGAAAGGGTTAAACCACGCCCCCAAAAAATGTCCTGTCTCTCAAATGTCAATTTGACTGATTGGTTGAAGACTGCTTTTTTTTTTTTTTTTTTTACCGTTGGCTCTTCTTTTTTCTTTTCCTTCTTGACATTTTGACAGTGTTTTGTTCCCACCGGTTCAGCTTGTTCCCCGGGGGTTGGTGAACAATGTTGTACATGTGGAGGACAATGGAAGCTGTCAGTAACAGCGGGGAGGAAAGAACTGGCTAAATTTAAGATCCGTCGTTCTTCCCACCGGCGGCGCCTTGGCTATGACAGCAAGAAAACAGGCCATTATCCCGGCGCAGGGGAAAGCCTAGCACATGTATTCTAAACATACCCAATCTAAAGACCCTCATTACATCGCCTCAGCAACACGTCGCCGCTATCCCGTCTCCAGGACACATCCGGGGGGAGCCGCGTGCCACAAGCGAACGCCTTCGCTGAATACACATGTGGCATTAAGATTCATGCAGATTGTTTACGCTGCATTCTCCCCAGTGCTGTGCATGTTGACTCCAGCGCAGGCTGTGTGGGTGGCGTGTGGGTGTGGTGTGGGTTTGAAAGACACCATATAAAGTTCATGCTTGAATAATTGATGACGCGCTGGAGGTCAGAGGGTGGAGGGGGGGAGGCAGGAAGGGGGGCCAATACCAGGGGATGATCACTAGATCCACCCTAGTCCCCTGGGCCTTGTTAGGAAACACATAGCTTGGAATAGTTAAATAGTTCCGTTCCCTCCGGGATAGAGGTATCCTGTAGCTTTGGACCGGTGACCGAACAGCCCAAATTCTCAATATTTTGACCACGCCCCTAATCCGAGCCATTGAGGAGTAGTTCATGTTTTTAAGGTTTATGAGAATAGCGCCACCATGAGGCAAGATGACTCGGAACATCACAGGCCTCCTTGCTATTGTACGACAAACATATTTCTCAAGTTTGGTGGAAATCGGACTGTACGAATCATTTCCTCTTTACCGTGCATTTTTCAGAAATGTTATTGGATCTGGCAGTCATTATGGTTTGGACTATGAATGATCTAAATGACACATTTGAAGATGGTAGACCCCAGATACCACACAGTAAGTTAGAATCAGGTGAACAGGCTGAGGGGAGTAGGGGAAAGTGTTATAATTCAAGGTGGCGGAAATTCCAATATGATGGACTTCATAGGCCCTTCTCTGGATACCAGTTTCATGAATGTATAACTAATGGATAAACAAATTTGAAATTTGAACGTTTGGACGGATAATGGCACTAGAGGAAAGGTCAGGGGTCACCAACATCTATAGGCTTCTTCCTTTAGGGGTCATGAATGTGCACAGCAAATTAGAAAGTATTTGAATGAATGGTATTTGAGATACACTAATTTGACTATTGAAAGTTGGGCCTGATGGTGACACTAGAGTAAATAGGTAAATAGGTTTCATCCTCTAGGCATCATATAGAGTTGCACCACAAATTTGAAAAGATTTGACTGAAAGCTATTCAACTTATCACGTTAATATGTCAAATCTGGGGTAAATCCACAATATCCCTGAATCTGTCATTTGGGGGGTGTGTATCGTCTCAAAATCATACTTAAGTAAAAGTCAGAGTATCTGGCTAAAAACACATTTGAGTAAAAGTCAAAAAGTTTCTACTTTGAAATGTAAAAAGTTAAAGTAAAAACATTTCTTTTTTATTCCAGGGCGATGAAGTGTTCCGTTTCGTCCTCTTCATCACTCGTACTATCGTTTGTGGCCATCTTCTGTAGCTTGTCACTCTGACTGTCTATTCTTCTGATAGCAGGTGTTTAATCAAATATCCCCACTTTCTAGTCTTGCACAAGGACCAATCAGCATGGGTATGGGCGGGTTCATTTTCCATTGATGGGGATTTGATTGGCTGTTTTTAAATAAAGTGCGGCCGCAGGATTAATAACGTTAACGTTAGTTCGGCCAGAGAAACAAATAAATATACTAATTAAAATGGTTGGACCTGCGAGATTTGTACTTTGTACTTTGTAGGTCTGCATTTTAAATGTAAGGAGTAAAAAGTATGTTTTTTTTCTCTGAAATGTAATTGAGTAAAAGTACAAGTATACAAACCTAATAATACTTGAGTAAAGTACAAATCCCCAAAAACAATACCTGCTTTTCTTTATCATAAATCGATCAATAGAGACCGTATTAGATCCCCAATTATCATATAATGGGGTATCATTGGAAAGCCACACTCATTGGCTACAACCCTGTCCAAAGATTTTAGAGATCGCCAAATGATTGACGGAGCTAGAGCCCCCGGAGGTCGGGGGTGGTAATGTGTACTTTGGCGCACCTATGACGTTATTATATCACTTATCTCCGCACCCCCAACTCTGACTGACTTCCCACGCCCCTGGTCGCGAATCGTCCTCATGAGGGCCCACATTGGATGTTAAGAGGTTCTGTTTTTTTTATATATTTTTTTGTAGCCAAGACTAATTACCATAAACCTATCAAAACAGTAGTCAAAGTGTATATCTTCATTTTTATCAATGTTTTATACGATTTACCGAAAATACGAATTTATCGAAAAAATGCTAATTATATCTCTTTTATCGTAAAACCGCAAGGAAATGACAGATTCAACCCAGATTCAAAAATCCAGATTCAACCCTGCCATTGGAAAGAGGAGCCTTAGGGGCGGCTGGGTGGCGTAGCGGAGATTGCGCTTGTCACCAATGCAAGAGACTCCGGTCTCGACTCCCCGAGTCAGCATTGCTTGCGGCTTGGGCCAGTCGTCATACTATCTCAATTGGCAGAGGTAGCGGGTGGAAAGTCGATGGGTGGGGATTGGACGTTGTGGACAGCGACTCCTACAGGTCAGTCGGGTGACGCCTGTACAGCAGAGACAGGAAGTATCGGGGGCAGCGTGAGCCTCCCACACGTTACTCCTCGCCACTGAGAGTCCGCGCTCTCTGGTGAAAAGATGCGACAGGCTGCCTCCTCGTGTACCGGAGGGGACACGTGATGCAAGGCTTCTATCCTCACTACAGCCGACAAGTGGGAGGCATAGTCTAGCAACGTTCAAGACAGGGGAGGGGAGAATTGAAGGGGAGAATTGAAGGGGAGAATTGGCGATACGAAAAAATTGGGATGGGAGAAAAATAGAAAATAAGGGGAAAAAGTGGATCCAAAAAAAAGGGAAAGAGGAGCCTTTTCCCTATCCATAGATGTATGATTTGGCCATAATAAGGTCAAGGTCAAGTTCAAGGTCAAATATGAATTTATAATTAAAATCGATTATCATTTATTACTGTATCTACAAATCCTTCTGTTTAATCATCTTCCCTTTATTCATTTGCTTAGATTTTTTTTACACTTGATCTCAAGAAGGTGCTGAATGAGCTCAGTGAGCGAGCTCGGCTTGCTCACAATTGTAACATGGTGTTATTCACCGGCACAGATGCAAAAATAAATCATAATTTATATTCTCCCTTTTTTCATTACAATTTACTCAAGCCTAGTAACAGACACACTATTTCTGACACTGGAAATACATACCCCCAGGTCCCTAGATGTTCCTAGATACCAAGAACATGCAAATTGGCCTTGTAAAAGTGGAGAAATCTTTACTTTACAAAATTTACTTAGGCATGTACCTTTAGGCGAGATTTCTGAAAATAGGGCTACAGCTTAACAGGTTAAGTATTGTAATGAAACTACAATTACTCAAGTACTTTACAGCCCTGCATTTGGGGATACAATGAGTTATGTATAATTGCCACATTTTGTGACTCTATAGAGGTTGTTAATTTTGGATGGGGGAAATAACAATCTCTCTTTCTCAATTGCTTCCTTCAAGAAATTATTGTATCACTAAAAGTGAGTTCAAACAGTGTTATTGCTGCGGTACTGAAATTCTTGTAAGAATTGCGGCAGAATTGCAGTATTCATGGTAATGAAAATTAATAAAACAAATAGGCTGTATTGAACATTGGGGCAAACTGTTCGTGTAAAATATGCTGACTGTCCATTTTATTCCTCCACAGTTGAGCTATTAAGTATTCATACTCTATATAGGATTCATGTATACCTTCTACATGGGCCAGGCAAAGAAATCTCTCAAGCAAGAGAAAAATTCTCGTTTGAAAAGGGCAGAAATAATGGCCAACTGTATTAGAATTCAATTCCAGCTCTAATTCTATTATATCCACTGACATACTGCAGGATTTAACTTCACGTTGCTACTTGGCAGGGACGCTCTGCAAGGCCTGTGTGTGTGTGTGTGTGTGTGTGTGTGTGTGTGTGTGTGTGTGTGTGTGTGTGTGTGTGTGTGTGTGTGTGTGTGTGTGTGTGTGTGTGTGTGTGTGTGTGTGTGTGTGTGTGTGTGTGTGTGTGTGTGTGTGTGTGTGTGTGTATGTGTGTGTGTGCTATATGCTAATGTATGTGTGTATGTTCTGAGGCGTGTATGTTCTGAGGTGTGTATGTGTGTGTACATGTGTGTGTGTGTGTGTGTTTGACATGGACAGACGGTTCAAACAGCAGGTAGGCAGTGAGTTGAATCCCTCAGCTGTACATCGGCCTCTCTAGACCCTACAAGATTGATACAGCCTGTCTCTATCTGCCAAAGTAGCCCCCACAGCATTTGATAGACTTGGACATACATGGGAGGACAAATACCCTATATGACTTGCTACTGGGAAGCTCTGTTCCACTGAGGCTGTTGCATAAGAGAGACTCAGTGGTCAATCTGATGATCTGGATGTTCGATATAGTTTTATTGAGTTTATTAACAGATTGCAGAATGGGTACAGTACAGTACAGCTCAATACATACAATTGTTAAGAGGATGCAGACCTGAGAAAGACTTTCGTCTTGTTTCCATCAGGGTCCCCCATTTTCAATTCATCATATGACACACATGACATACAGATAGACAGTACTGCTACATCTATACATTTATGACATACCAGATTTTCAAATACAGTACTGTTTGTGATACTAAAAAAATCCAGAAGAAGAGTATATACATTTGACATAGAAACTGTGCATTGGGGGAGGTTGGGTAGGTGGGGTGGGGCTGTACATTGGAGGTGGGGGGGGGGGGGGGGGGGGGGGGGTTGGGTAGGGGGGGGGGGGGGGCACTGTACATTGGAATACTGACATACATTTGACATGGAAACTGTACATTGGAGGAGGTTGGGTAGGTGGGGTGGGGTTGGGTGGGGCTGTACATTGGAATACTGACAAAGCCATGCTTGGTCTTTATTGTACAACTGGGTTAGGACATTTGTAGGGGCCAGTTTTGAATTGCAGTCTCCCGTAGGTGTTCTTTGAGAGTGTTTTTGAAGGTGGGTAGTGATTTACATTCCTTTACAGCTTTGGGTAGGGCGTTCCACATTGTTGTGGCATAATTGCGAAACGTGTTTAGTCCCTTGTTTGAGCCGAATCTGGGTTTTACATGATTTGTGGAGCTCCCTCTGGTGTTGTGATCAGTGGTGCAGTTGTGGTCACACGCGGTTACACACCGTGTTACTAGATGATCAGTACGCGCGCCACAAAGATGCGCTCTATCCATTCGTTGTGCGCTAAGTACGCACGTGCGCGTGCGTGGCGTGTTACCAGTTCCCATATTACGACTGCACCACTGGTTGTGATCGTGGTATTCACTGACCTTTGGGAAGTATTTTCAGTATCGCAGTTCAGTATCGCCATTTAAACCTTTATATAGCTATTGATCAGGTATGGATTGTGAATACATTAGACTTATTCTTATGTATCTAATTATTAGTGGAAGCGTATGCAGAGTAGCCCTATAGGCTACATAACGAAATAAAGCTGTGTGGACGTTTCTATTGTACAATAATGTTATTATAGAATGTACAGTGTGAGTGAATACGGTTCTTATACGGATGTTCTTGTGTGTGCTTCTTTAGAAATATTTAATATAATATAAAATATATAAAATATAAAGTGGTAGACCTCCCTCAACCATGCCCCGCACTCTCTTTTTCTCTGCCTCTCTCTCTCTCTCTCTCTCTCTCTCTCTCTCTCCTCTCTCTCTCTCTCTCTCTCTCTCTCTCTCTCTCTCTCTCTCTCCCTCTCCGCACACATTTCGGAGTAGGTCTGGCTCTCACACTCTCACAATCTACTCGCCGGTGCTGCAGTGGATGATACGCAGAGCTCCGGCGCGCCTGATTCCGCGGAAAATCGTTTCATCTGTTGGTTGGAATATGGATAGTTGAAGGAGGATAGATTCTCTCATTTGCCTCAATTCACACTCACAATATTTCCATTGCTTGCGTCAGTAATTTAGTTAATTCGACGACTCTGTTAATCAATCACGAGCCGTGCTATTTTCGTCTTTATAAAAGTCGTGAGTATACGTAATATGGACAAATATGCATGATTGATTGCAATTAGACAAGTGTTTCAATTTCGTCATGCACAATGTGAGAAATTGCATGGGAATTAATTTGCAGGATTGCCATGCATTAAAGCAACAAACTTGAACGATAAACCGAGCCGTGTCCCTAAATGCCCAAAGGGATCGAGGCTCTCAAAAAGGGAAAACAGAATTTTGGTCTCAAACGCAAATCTTCAACATGATATAGCCTGTAGGCTAGGCCCACGTAATACATCCTAAATATGCTCAATTATATTAGACTGGTGACTGGTCGTATTTGCATACCAGTCCGTGTTTAATAAAAATATAAATAATAATAATTAATAATAATAATAATAATAATAATAATAATAATAATAATAATAATAATAATAATAATAATAATAATAATAATAATAATAATAATACAAATATATAATATAAAGTTTTACTTCACACAACAATATCAACAATGCTAAACAGCCTTGAAAGATAAACATCACCACAACAGCTCTACAAGAACCAGGACACATGTTTGAGTTCACTTTTAGCAGACAACTAGTTGCAATTTCAACTCGCAATTCGCAGATCAACCGTATTAAAAGAAGACAACGGCCCCCGTTCGAAGACTAATTGCCCTAAAAAGGAAACTAACCCACTGCAGCACAAGGCGACCCTCTCTCTGGTTTAACTCACCTGGTCATGGCGGTCACTGGGAGAAGTCTACGGCAGTCACCCGGGGCCGCCTCCGGGCAAACTCCGCTCCTCCGCGCATCTCTCATGTTGTTGCTTCTCCTCCTGTGGCCATGGCCATCCCTAGGGAAGAAGAAGCTGTACATCGGCGCTCTGTTCCCCATGAGCGGAGGTTGGCCGGGCGGCCAGGCGTGCCTGCCCTCCGCGCAGATGGCCCTGGACCTAGTGAACAACAGGAGTGATATCCTCCCAGACTATGAACTCGAGCTCATTCACTACGACAGCATGGTGAGTATGATGATGGGGAGACACGCTACCCAGGGAGAGGAGAAGGTGAAGAGGTGATGTTCTCAAACGTGCAGAATGACATTATCGTTTGATATGATTGAATGTGATTTCTGGTATGGTTGTCTGGTTCTGAATTACTTTTATTTATTCTATTCTTTTTGACAATAATTTTTTTTCTTTTTCTTTATGTTTTTTTTTTCATCATAGGGATTTCTTGCAGTCAAAATCACAATTGCTTTGTCATTCAGCACCGATTTATTTCCTGTTTTGAAACTGACATTTCCCGTGCTAGTGTCTTATCTTCAACAATATGGCAGGTTCGGTCATTAGTCTATAGAGGCTGAAGAGACATGTAGCGTCTGATGCAGCTGTCATTCCTCAGGTCTCCCCCGGGACAATTATACTGCTGTCCACAGCAGGGGCGGGGCTAGGGGGTGGCTACTTGGGCTCAAGCCCCGAATGTATTCTGAAAAGCCCCGAATCTATTTTAATTTTCTTTTTTTTTTCTTTTTTTTTTGACAATTAATCATTTTTACATGAAAATATGTTTGCTCCAGATTTAGCAGAAGCTAATTTCCATCTGTAGTCTATCCAGCTGCTAACTGTATTTGAGTGAGTTAAGTCTTGGTGTTATAATAGACTCAGACCTAAGCTTTAAATCACAATCAACAAGTTGACAAAAACATAATTCTTCCACCTTAGAAACATAGCTAAAGTACGGCCATTTATAAATCAAAAGGATGCTGAAAACCAGATCCATGCCTTTATCTCAAGCCGACTCGACTACTGTAATGCACTCCTTACCGGCCTCCCGAAAAAATACGATGATAACTATTTTATTGCAATGCACTATTGCATTATTTTATTCTATTTTACTAACTATTTTATTGCACTGCACTATTTTACTTTTGTATCAGTGATAATCAAACCGTAAACAAAGACGCATATTAACACTTTCAGTGCCAGATGGCGCTGTTTACTGTTACTGTTGAAAGGCCAGCGCCTTTTAACATGAGGATACGTGGCTGTGTTTGCAGGCCTAAAGCTATATTATATATTATAGCTATGGATCTAATAATATAGTCGATTGTCATTGAGTTTCTTCCGGTCAAGATGCAAAAAACAGATAATTTTTCCATCCATACATTTCTGTTTTATACCGTCGTGAATATGAGTGTAGTTTCAGGGTGGTCTGGTGTCATTTCCAAAATGACAGACACCAAGCCACATCGTTTCAAATGGAGTGCAATAGCGGCCGTAAGGTGTTAGGCAGCGGTATTGGACTTTTGAGATCTCAGACCCATCCCCAGTGATAACACAGGCTGCCGGCATGTCTTTATGAATGGAAATATCGAATAAAAGAAACAACGATGAAAACCTGACTATACTCTGGTTTTCGGGGGTCCTGGCGCTCAACGTTCGGCGAGTTAACCCTAGATCTTAGATCCTAATATGAAAAACGATGTGATTTAATGTTCTATGTCTTACCTTGACTTTGTCTATTTTACTGCTATCTATTTTATGCTTTATGTCTGCACTTTATGCATTGCTCTTGATCTGCCAATGTTGTGCTCATTTTATGCCTGTCTTTTTGTACTGCTGTAAAGCACTTTGAGCTGCAATTCTTGTATGAAAGGTGCTATACAAACACAGTGTATTATTATTATTATTATTATTATTATTATTATTATTATTATATTATTATTATTATTATTATTATTATTATTATTATTATTATTATTATTATTATTATTATTATTATTATTATTATTATAAATTATTATAGTTTGCTTCATTAATTAAAGGGTGTGAATTTAAGTGTTCTCTAGTGCCTTTTGTCCGCTTTAAGGTGGTGGTATTGTGGTGTCGAAGTAAAAAAAATCCGTGCCCGCTAACGCGGCCACCTGTCTGGGCTAAGCCCCGGATCTCCTACAATCCTAAATCCGCCCCTGGTCCACAGTCTCTGCGGACACGAGATAACTCACTCCAATTAACAACCCTCGACCCTCCTTTTAGTGAAGCCATGCCATCATCTATTGTATCGGCTTGTATTTAATGAACACAATGCCTCTTGCTAGCTGCTCATCAATCATTTAACACGGATCATGTGTCAGCATTATTCAACCGCTATACATTCAATATACAGTATCCTCTCCCCCACTGTCTTTTGTCCCAGATTCCTGCTGCCTATAGGCCTACTTTAACATCAGCTTTAAAAGTGCATTTTTACTTTCTTCAGCCAATACTCTTTATTCTGAGCCTCGTTGCTATCCTAAGTGTCATTCTGAAACCTGCTAAGAAACAGTGATATTATTTCAGGGCTGGGCTGAGTGGAAATGCAGGACAATATTTCACAGAGTTTCCCTGTAAGTTCCCCTCCTCCCTTGTGGGTCTTTATCAATCATACCGCAGGGCAGGTGCCTTGGGAGCATTCCAGGCACCAAACAGTTAACTGCGCTGTGACTGGTTAGAAATCACTACGAGCTTTTTTCTGATTGGTGTGTAGGGCTCTGCATTGGAATCCTGTTTAAAAGAATAGGAGAGAGAGAGAGAGAGAGAGAGAGAGAGAGAGAGAGAGAGAGAGAGAGAGAGTTGGCATGGCAACACAGTTACTCTTGAAGCAAACGACAGAAACAAACAGGTTTCAAGGCTGTGAAAATATGTGTGCAAATTTATACGGTATAGACTACATGTACAGTACGTATGCATTAGCATGTATGGTACAATACCGGCTTATTTCACTTTCTATTATGCATACACCGTGCACTATGCAAACATATGTTAAACAGCTGTGTGTGTGTGTGTGTGTGTGTGTGTGCGTGTGTGTGCTTGCACGCATCCTAACCAATGGCAGCAGCTGTGGATGTTGCTGCTGTTATCAAAGAGAACGTTGTACTATGAACAGATTTCATAGGGATTGGAACACATAATATCCAGTGCTTCATGAATCATTGGTGCCTCTGCCTTGAGGAATCAGACGCAGATCCCCTGAATAGAAACAGCTCCGAAAAAGGCCTTTAAGTTACCGCAACGTAGTCATAAATGACAGTGGGTTCATGGGGAGATTTCTTCATCCTCTCTGCTGGGTTTTGTGTGTGGAACGAATTCTTAAATGTTCTAATTGGGGGACGCTTCACACCTGGCTGAAATGTTAATGAACAGCTTAGCCTCTTAGAGGTAGAAAAGCAATTAGGAGAAAAGGGATTAATTGGGCGTACTATTGTATTTACTCTCCCGTTATTACTCAGTCAACAGCTTGTTTGGTCAAGGACCAAATCTCCACCTGCTGAGTATGACTCATCTCTCTTTTGTTTAATAACCAGACTAAGACGAGGGAACTCAACGGACTCACTGTTTGTGTTATTAACGGTGTCTCGAGATCAAGGCCGGGACAAATTGGATAATGCTGTATGCGTAAAAAAAAAAAAAAAAAAGTCTCACCCTTGAAATTGTTATCGTGATGGAGTCAATCGACAACAGCTTATTTGAAGTCTAAAAATAGCTTTCTAGTTTGGAGAGAGGTTTGATTATTTCTTATTTTAAATTTGTATCTATCTCCATTTGACTTGGGGATGAGCAAACAGGTGCCTGAGAAAATACAGGGTGTGATCATCAGGCTTCGGGTTGCCAAGTGATATCCACAGCAATGTTCAATATCATACATTATTCATGAAGTTCAACTCTTCATCCGAGACTGCCCTTTTTATGGATGCAGGTACCCTGTGGTACTAGGGAAGGGCTTGCTCATGTGGCTGTTCTGGGGAGAGACCAGTTACAGCACTGAGATCTATGCACACACACACACACACACACACACACACACACACACACACACACACACACACACACACACACACACACACACACACACACACACACACACACACACACACACACACACACACACACACACACACACACACACACACACACACACACACACACACACACCACACACACACACACATGCTCCCCCCCTTCCCTTTGCGCAGATCGTTGCCATGGATATATCAAAGCAAGAGACTGCAAACTTTGATCAATTATTAACAGTGATGGAGGGAGACAGTGGTGGTACCAAGAGCAACACCATGATGAGGTGCTTTCTTCACTTCCTTCCTTGATTTTAATTGGCAGCTGGGACAGCGGCTATCCATCTAACCTCCAGGGTCTGCCGGTATAGGTCAATTCATCACCAAAAAAGTCCATTGTGCACCACCGCGCATGCACTGCTGTTTAAATTACAGGCCCTGGAGTGGTGGCTCAGAGCATAATTATCTGCAAATTAGAGATGCAGCTACACAGGCCGGAGATTTAATCCACGGGATCCCCTAGGCTCTCATCCTGTACTCCTGTTTCACATGCTCCTTTTTTAAAATATCATCCAATCTGGAGGGTAATTAGAGAGTGAATTAAGGAACTGTGAGCATCTCCTCCCATTGGGGACGGACTGGGACTAAAAATGGCCCGGGACTTTTTGACCCAGACCGGTCCACCACAACCAGCCCACCACAACCAGTCCCTGGATACTCCACCACAACCAGTCCCTGGATACTCCACCACAACCAGCCCCTGGATACTCCACCACAACCAGCCCCTGGATACTCCACCACAACCAGCTTCTGGATACTCCACCACAACCAGTCCCTGGATACTCCACCACAACCAGCCCCTGGATACTCCACCACAACCAGTCCCTGGATACTCCACCACAACCAGCCCCTGGATACTCCACCACAACCAGCTTCTGGATACTCCACCACAACCAGCCCCTGGATACTCCACCACAACCAGCTTCTGGATACTCCACCACAACCAGCCCCTGGATACTCCACCACAACCAGCTTCTGGATACTCCACCACAACCAGCCCCTGGATACTCCACCACAACCAGTCCCTGGATACTCCACCACAACCAGCCCCTGGATACTCCACCACAACCAGCCCCTGGATACTCCACCACAACCAGCCCCTGGATACTCCACCACAACCAGTCCCTGGATACTCCACCACAACCAGCCCCTGGATACTCCACCACAACCAGCCCCTGAATACTCCATCACAACCAGCCCGTGGATACTCCACCACAACCAGATCCTGGATACTCCACCACAACCAGCCCGTGGATACTCCACCACAACCAGCTCCTGGATACTCCATCACCCCTGCCCCTGGATACTCCACCACAACCAGCTCCTGGATACTCCACCACAACCAGCCCCTGGATACTCCACCACAACCAGCCCCTGGATACTCCACCACAACCAGCCCCTGGATACTCCACCACAACCAGCCCCTGGATACTCCACCACCCCTGCCCCATCGAGCCACATTGACAACAAATATTTGTTGAAAGAGTCACATTACAAAAACATGCCCGTTCCGCAACCAAAACAACATCAGCCTACTAAATGGCGATTACAAGCTATGAAAAAGCATGATCATGTACTGCATGCTGTACCAGTACACTACTGAAACGTATTTCCATTACCATGGCAACCTTAACTATTGATACATATGGCAAAATCACAAGCAGTCTATAATTATGGCATTTCAAATGCCTAGGCTACAGACTGCACATCAGCCCATTTATGTAGTAAAGTTCAAAACAACTGTAGTAAATTCCATAACCATAGAAATAGAATAATGTTCTAAAGTCTATAACCATATAAATATTATCATATAGTAGGTTACAGACAGCATGATCACCACAAAGTCCATAACTGCAGCTTTAGATTATCTCTCCTCCAGGTGGGAGAACAGGAGGAGAGGACAGAGAGAGAGGAGGCTCAGAACACACACACACCCACCCACACACACATGTACACATATGCACACGCACACACATATGCACACACATGCACACGCACGCACGTACGCACACATACGCACGCACGCACACACACACACACACACACACACACACACACACACACACACACACACACACACACACACACACACACACACACACACACACACACACACACACACACACACACACACACACACACACACACACACACACACACACACACACACACACACACACAGTGGGATGTGTGACACTCCTGCAGCACAATGCTCCTGTAATCAGGCTCTGTCCTGCCTGGACACGGTGATCCTGGCTATGTTTGACATTTTTCAGTTATTGCACTGCTTCAGGAAAGTCTGTAGGCCACGTTACTGGACATTGGGTGTTTTCACAAAGCAGACAAATGCAACTCATCTCCGAATGTCCTGTAGTCTACTCTTCTTCATGCATTTTTTTTTATCATTTATCTTTGCCATTTTAGCTTCACATTAGCTTTCCACTGACACATTGTGTACGCACTGGTGGCGAGTACGCGACCCAAGATCAATTGGTGGTTGATTCAGAGGGGAGGGGAGAGAGGGGGCATCCGGTTTTCATAGGTCAGTGGTTGTAAGCAACTAATGGGAAATTAAGTTTTAATGGATTATCACTAGTGGAACATGTCTTGGACAGAATATTTTTTTTTGGGAATCTCTAAATTGGTGACTAGCCTATTTAAAGAGTCGCCACATGGTCATAGCCAGGAGGATGTGGGCTGGTGCAGAATCAAAGTGGGCCGACAACGCCTCACTGGCAGCTCAACCGGCCCACAGAGCGACTGGCTCACTGGGATTTCTCCCGGTGCTCCCGACAGCCGGTCTGCTACTGCCTACCATTCTTCTGTTGGGATTCATGGAAGGCTGTCCCCGGCTGGAGTCATGGCTGATTGGACAGCGGCAGCGACAACGCTCGCTGCTGCTGCTTTTATTGATTGCGTGTGTATGTGCGCTAGTGTGCGACTGTGTGTGATGGATTGATTGTGTGTGCATGTGTAAGGCTGTGTGTGTGTGTGTGTGTGTGTGTGTGTGTGTGTGTGTGTGTGTGTGTGTGTGTGTGTGTGTGTGTGTGTGTGTGTGTGTGTGTGTGTGTGTGTGTGTGTGTGTGTGTGTGTGTGTGTGTGTGTGTGTGTGTGTGTGTGTGTGTGTGTGTGTGTGTGTGTGTGTGTGTGTGTGTGTGTGTGTGTGTGTGTGTGTGTGTGTGTGTGTGTGTGTGTGTGTGTGTGTGTGTGTGTGTGTGTGTGTGTATGTGTGTGTGTGTGTGTGTGTGTGAGAGAGAGAGAGAGAGAGAGAGAGAGTGAGAGAGTATACCCACACTGACACATTCCAATAGCTGGACTCCCAGGGTATGTTTTGTGTGTGTATGTGGACATTGACCATTCCCCTTCACTAAGACAGACTTTGACTAAAGGAATTCTTAGTTTACTAATTGATTTCTTTCCAACTAAGTGATTAGTTGACAACATGATCTGTTCACAACAAAATCCGAATCAACAAATCCTTTAAATGGATGTTTCCTACATTGTTGTCCTTTTGCAAATGAATGCAATCATGCAGAATGATTTCTTTAAACTAAGGATGGATCGATATCACCTTTTCTCTGCTGATACTAAACATTCAGTATTGGCCGATACCACGTGAACAGTATAGACTTAGACCATTATTTTGGGGTCATTGGTAGAAAATTCTCGAGATATAATAAAATGTTTTCCATTGGAGGGATCTAACATGCTTCTTGGTGTTAAAAATGCAGCAAATCAAGTCACCTTGCTTTGATTTCTAGCATCTTGCATGCATACCCTATTTTGCCTGGTATCAGACCAATATCCAGTAGCAGGATGGATATCAGTGCATCTCTATTACAGTATAAACCCATGGCCGGATTATGCAACTAGGGGGCTCCAGGGCAAGAACACGCTGTCCCTCAAGGGACAGATATACAGATATAAAAATAAGGAAATAATCTTTTGGCACATACCTGCCAGCACTCCTGGTTTCTCCCTCACTTTCTCCCTTATTGGTTCACGCTTGTGTTCTGCTTGTTCTCAACTGGTTCAAACACTGGTTTTCATATTGCAGTGAGTCATCCCACGTCCACTGGAAGTTAAGACAAAGTACGCAAAACTCAGCGTAAGTCATTCTGCGTCCCCCATGGCACCCAGATGCTGTCACGCCAGTGGCCTTGTGATGCTATGAATCAATAATGATACTCTTATTAAAGGGAATTCACCCATTTTAAGAATTCACATTATGTTATTCCTCTGTCCCCAGGACAGTTCAGTCAGTATTTGTGAACACGCATCACACTCTCCTAAAGCTAGGAGAAATATATTATAAAAACAGGGAGAACATTGTGTATTCTTCTATTCTTCTATTTTTTTAAAAATTCTATTGCCTGTGTATTTTGCGCATACCTGGAGGACTGAAAAGTTGGCGTATCAGGGCCGCAACATTTCTGGCCAACTCATAGAGTTATATAGAAGAATATCTTCCTTGTGGATTATCCACTATCGGGATTTGCAAATGTAAACATAAAACATGCAGACAATCGAGGAGGTCATGTTGAGATCACAGCATTTAAGATAAGATAAGATAAGATATTCCTTTATTGATTCCCTTGGGGAAGTTCCTCTTGGGGAAAGCCTCCATGTGGAGGTTTTGTGTTTAGCCTGTCATAGCCACACTGCCCCTGCTGTTGACATGCTTTCATTACATCTTTCGGATGTGTAGCGTTAATTTCTGAGGATATGCGATATGCGAGTGCGTATTTAAAAGGAGGTATACTGAGATCCTTACACCCCAATGATGTTTAACATTGGATTTTGACATTTCATCTTAATATTTTAGAGCTCTATAAAGTCAGTGCCCCATGTATTGTCTACGCAACAGCCGCAGATCTTAAGCCCAGATGACATCACAGATTGGATCTCTTTCTCATTTCAAGGCTTAAGCTTAAGGTCATGCATGTTCACAAATACTGACTGAACTGTCCCGGGGCACAGGAAGAACATAATATGTGACTGGTGTCCCCACACAGACTTCAAGATGTCGTGTATACCAACATCTCAATTAAACAATGCAAATTACGATTTGGCCCTGCTCTGATCACACATGTGATCCAGATTTGGCGTGATACCCAGAGAACTCGCACTAACCGCCATAAATGGCACACGCACTCCCCACTGTTCAATAACAATTTGCTCCTGATTGGACAACGACCCATTAGATTCCCCAGATGGGAGGGGAAAGGTATCCATGTATTGAGGGATATTTTCAACGACTCTGGTATCCGGTCTTTTCAGGACCTATCCAACGAATTTGATCTCCCCGGCAGTTCATTTTTCTTTTATTTACAAATGAGGGCAGCTCTAAAGGCTCAAGGAGTCCCATGGGATGCTCCACTAGAACGACACCGGTTTCACAAATTATTTTATGACAGAGAGACATCGAGAAGCTTCGTCTCTGACTTTTATCGGCACTTACTTACGGCCTTATAAAGACCTACCCTTAGATATGATTTGGAGAAAGGATATCCCTGAGTTGGATATAGATTTTGATTGGGATGCGGTATGGGAAAATATTAGGCTATCATCACGCAACCCAGATCACCAACAGATCCATCTAAATTTTGTTCATAGGACTTATTTGACCCCCAGGCGATTGAACCTAATGGGTCCGTCTCAGGCCTGACTCTCGATGTACCTTGTGTCCAGGACGGTGCCATTGGAACATATATGCATATGTACTGGGAATGCCCTCCTGTTGAGATCTTCTGGGAAAATGTCACCACTCAGTTATCAGAGATTTTCTCTCTAACCATACCATACCGGCCTTGCCTTCTGTTTTGTTGTTAAATGATGTTTCTCAGTTGCCGACCTCTGTACAAGTAAAGAGGCTCATTTTGGCTGGTCTGACGGCTGCCAAAAAGCTGATTGCCTCACGCTGGATACAACCAGATAAGTTATGTCCGAAGGTATGGATTCTCACCTATCTTGATGTTATTTATTTGGAGATTTCCACTGCACGTGTCATAGGTGTTAATGAATCCAATATCGCGGTCTGGTGGGCTGTGGTGGAAAAACTAAAAGAGCGCATATGACTCTGGAAATTGAGTACTGAATAAGGTATTTTGTGAATGTCATGTCTCACGTTGGGGTCCTGGGGCGAGAGGGGGGGGGGGGGTTGTTTTTGTTTTATTTATTATTTTTCATTTTTTGGTGTCCTATGTATATTTTCTGATCCCCTTCTGATCTGGGTCTGGTGGTCGTGGGCGCGGACTGGGGGGGGCCATGGTTCGGGGTCTCTGCGGGTTGAGGCACTAAAGAGGCGTGGTGCTTTGGCTCGCGGGGGGCTGTGGGTCCTCCGGGGTTGTGGCTTGCGGCTGACGGGTCTGGAGATGGAGGGGACTCAGGTGGTTCATTGTAATACATGTGTCTATTTCCCTTTATAATTGTCTCTTATTTTAGGTCTGTTGAAATATTTAATTTTATATTATGTCCTGTCATTATTATTATTATTATTGTTGTATGGTTGTTGTTGTTGTGTTATGTCAAAAAAAGAAACTAAATACAAATTTGATTAAAAAAAAATAGAATGGGATAGTTCCGAATTTTGGAACGCTAGCCTTATTACCCATTTACAAACTATGTTGTATATCAGTAGATTCCTTTCTCAGCATAATCCATGCTGTTCTTCATACTGGAAAGGCAACATCATTGGTAAGTAGGAAATAGGGCTAGAGCTCCAAAAGTCTGAACTATCCCTTTAAGTTTTATACCTTTCCATCTCATCTAATAATAATTACTATGAACAATAACTATAAAGATATAACGTTCCACTGTCTTACTCTAATGTAATGTTGGCTATGTTATAGTTATCATTGTGGCGGGAACTGCCTGAGAACACAGACATTCTCCATAATAATGACTTTAGTCTTTTATGTATAGTCATGGTCTCATTCTCCAACGGACTTACGACAAAAAGGGCTTTCTCTTAGGGCCATTTGAGATATTTTCGGGCAAGACATGAATATAGACAATATATTATAATATAATATTAATTATATATGTTTTATTGGTACGGTTGGTGAATCCCAAAATCGGCCCGAAAAGGTCTCAAATGGCCCTAAGAGAAAGCCCTTTTTGTCGTAAGTCAAATCAAATCAAATCAAATTTATTTATAAGGCCCAACAACACACGTTAATGTCCCCATGGGCCGTACAGGTCTTCTTTAAACAAGTCAAGAAGAAAACATAACAATAAGTCAAGAACAGAACAAGGACACCATAAGGTCCAACAAATTTAAAATAAATGCAAATAAATGAAAGAATGCAAGCACTCCCAGACATACCCCATGCACGCGAAGGTAAGGAAAAACTCACTAAAACCTAACAATAGGTAAAAATGCTCCACAAGTCCTTGGTGAATGAGACTAGTTATCTTTATAGCTGTTGTCCTGGGTGTGGAATGCCCTTTATTGTCATATGAAGGTCAATACCAGTGCAGCTTGGTGCACACGGAGCAAATCTGAGCCTATAACAGATACAATAACATCCACATCACAATGACGGGAATTACATTGCCGTAATTCCACCCAATCATGGACAGAGAGATCAATCCGCACAGCGCCGGGGCCATTCCACACGTTTGAATGTTGATAGGTCATTACCACTTCAGACGCATCACAGGGCCCAGCTCCACACAGACTCTTCTCCCACTGAGACAAACACCCCAATTAGGAGCCATATCGGCTGTTAGGCCTCCATCGACTCCGGTGCGATTGTTTGTGACAGTCGCCGTGAGTGGGAGAGCGAGGGAGCAAGTGAGTGTGTGTGTGTGTGTGTGTGTGTGTGTGTGTGTAGTGTACTGTATATATATGTATATGAGTGTGTGCATCCACGTGTGTATGTCAAAGAGAGAGAGATTATGTGTGTTATGTGTTATGTGTGTGCATGTATACATGTGTATGTGTGTGCGTTCGTGCCTGAAACTGTTCATGTGTGTGTGCATGTGTGGACTTGGAGAGCCGTATCTCCTCCTCGTGGCTTGAATCTTCATTGGATGTGTCAGGCTGGTTTTAGCCGTGGCTGTGGTGACGGCCAGCTTGTAATCTGGCTGGCGCGGCACTGATGGATCATTGTGGCCACACTGCCTCCACCTAGACACTGCCTCCACCTAGACCTACCACCAGGCAGCGGTATCAGGCCGTTGCGATCTCAGACAGAGTGCCAGATTTTCCCAGAGCCTTGCTGGATGAATTATGAATGGAAATAGCGAATAAAAGAAATAACGATCATAACAATGAGTTTACTCGTTGTTGGCGCTTTTCGATTGGCGGGCTATAACGAGTTAACTCGTCTTTGGCGGGGAATGTGTTAAGAAAGAGTGCAATAAATGATTTTATTGAAAAAATAAGAATCGTGTGAGAGAATCGTGTGAGAGAATCGTGATCTCAATTCTTAGAGAGAAAAATCATGATTCACATTTGAGCAAGAATCGCCCAGCCCTACTCTCAACTCTGGTGTCCGCGACTACCGTGGAGCGGTGAACAGATAAACCTTACAGATGTGTTCCATAGACTCACGGAAATTGTGTAAAGTTGCCCAAATAGTGAAAGGAATAGCAAGACATGTCCCCTTTAATCTATAGCATCCATTTCTATGTTCAATTCAAGGAATTCACCTCTTGCGTTTACTATACCCCACTGTAGTTGACGAGCGCCGTTTACTCACCTTTTATAAAAAGGATTTCATGCGTGTTCACTGAATTCTTTAACTCCAGCCTCTGAATGGAATTGTGGGAATCATGGAGAAAAAAAAGAAAGACAAAGAAAATGGATTGAGATGCCAACCATATTAGCTGTTAATCTGAAAGTTGGCCTTTAACGTTAGACTCTCTGGGCACAAGAGGGCTAGCACGCGATTGCCCTGAAAAGGTCCTGCATCACCAAAACCACGAGGTTCCTTGCTCATAGTCGTAATTATGCACAAAAAATACCACCAATATCACCTCAATAGTTGTTTGGTTGATATACAGTTTCCAGGCATGGATGTTGAAGTTTATTATGGATACAGTAACTAATGTTTAATTTGTGTGTTTTTTTCTCTTCCTACTTCCTGCTCTCCTGTCTGTCCCTCGCTCCACTCTCTTCCTACTTCCTGCTCTCCTGTCTGTCCCTCGCTCCACTCTCTTCCTACTTCCTGCTCTCCTGTCTGTCCCTCGCTCCACTCTCTTCCTACTTCCTGCTCTCCTGTCTGTCCCTCGCTCCACTCTCTTCCTACTTCCTGCTCTCCTGTCTGTCCCTCGCTCCACTCTCTTCCTACTTCCTGCTCTCCTGTCTGTCCCTCGCTCCACTCTCTTCCTACTTCCTGCTCTCCTGTCTGTCCCTCGCTCCACTCTCTTCCTACTTCCTGCTCTCCTGTCTGTCCCTCGCTCCACTGTCTTCCTACTTCCTGCTCTCCTGTCTGTCCCTCGCTCCACTCTCTTCCTACTTCCTTTCTCTTCTTCCTTTTCTTTCCCTCTCATCTCTCTCCTGTTGCTGTATTTCTCCATTGTCCTTTTACCCCTCCTCCCCCGTCTTCTACCTCGCTCTCTCTTTCTCTTTTCTCCTCTCCTCGACCATTGTCTCTTGTCTCTCTATCTTCTCCATCTCTCTTCCCCTCTATCTCTCTCTCTGTCCATCTCTCTCTACCTCACCCTTTCCTCCTCTCTATCGCCTTATCATTCGTCCTCTCATCTCTCCTCTGTCATGTCATGTGTCGTGTGTTGCTTCTGGGTCTTCTCATTGATCTCCATCCATCCATCCATCCATCCATCCATCCATCCATCCATCCATCCATCCATCCATCCATCCATCCATCCATCCATCCATCCATCCATCCATCCATCCATCCATCCATCCATCCATCCATCCATCCATCCATCCATCCATCATCCATCCATCCATCATCCATCCATCCATCCATCCACACACACCACATATTCTGCACTCTCTCACACACAAACACACGACAGGTCACTTTAAACACATAAGAAAAGGTCACTTTAAAGGAAAGAAAAAAGGTCACTTTAAATGTTTAAATGGATGTTTTTGTATAGTATAGTTAGGATAGCATAGTGACATAGAGTATAACTGTATAGTAGTGTACATTACCTTTTGTATTTTATCTTAGTACTTTATCATGTCTATTTTATTTCTATTCTATTTTATTCTATTATTATTTGTATTTTTTGCACAATCGAAGCGGGCATGGCCACCTTCATTTCAATATATGTCTTGTGTATGTATGTGGTGAAGAAACCTCTTGAATCTTGAATCCCTCCTTCCCTCCGTCTCTCTCTCCCTCCAGTGTGACCCGGGTGAAGCCCCCAAGCTGCTGTATGACCTCCTCTACACGGAGCCCATCAAGATAGTGCTGATGCCGGGCTGCAGTGGTGTCTCCACCATAGTGGCCGAGGCCGCCCGCATGTGGAACCTCATAGTGGTGAGTGAAGCTGGGCTCTGCTCCATTCCATTCACAATATTCACAATTTGACAAGTGAAAATCTTTTACTGAAAAGCTCTTGTGTCTAGCCTGGCTTCTAAACTGAGAAAAAAAGGTGAAAGTCTGAGTTTCCCTGATGTGTAGCTGACAAAGTACAAAGTACAGTGTGTGTCCCTTGCTCTGCTCAGCGAGTTTTGAGTGACAGTTTTGAGTGAAGTAACTGCAAAGCAATCACTAATATGCTGCAATTTGTCTCACTGGGGTCATGCAACTAGCTCACAACTTAAGAAAACCATGAACACCTTCAATTCAAATGGAAACGCGGAAATGATTAAAATTGGCGTATGAGGTTTTCGACTGAGAGCGGCAATGTTCATCTATAAAGAAACTATGGATAGTGAATGATCTACTGTATCATTATTAAGTGTGTTGTAGTTAGGGCTGACCTTCGAAGCTTTTTTTTTGGCCGTCGAAGCTTTGGGGCCGAGATTCGATTTTAAAATATATATATTATTATTATTTTATTTATTATTACATTTTTTTATGTTGTGGGACTTGTACAGCACTTTAGTCAACTTTGTTGTTTTAAAATGTGCCCTATAAATAAAGTGGATTGGATTGGATTAATTAATTAAATTAATAATGAGTTGGGAGCTGCGCTGCTTGGGCGGCTGCTCTCCGTTACACAGCCAACGACATTACATTACATAATTATGTTGCAACTTTCGTCTATAAAGCAAACAATTATATAAATATTTAAATTTATATGTAGTTAATAGAGACAAAGGCAGAATTCGACTTAATTAAGCACGTTTTATTAACACTTTCACTGCCCAAGTTTAATTCATTATTAGTCCCTTGAATGCCCAGGGCCACTTCAATGTTAGCGTTAATATTGCCTAATCTATGTTTTTAATTATAGCTATGTGTCTAATCTGCCTGTCGCTTATCTTTTTTTTTTGTATTTTATTTTTTATTTTTTTATTATTTTATTATTTTTTAAACAAACACATAAACAAACATGACAACACACGATAAGATATACAAGCATTAATTGTCAGAGCACATCCAATGAAATCACATTTTAGTTAATTGTCTTATATAAGATATACCCCTAATACCTGTTATCTAAAAACCTACACACATATGCTCCAGCTCGAACCCCCCCCTCCCGGACCCCACCTTGGGTAGTACCTCCATTATCCCTCGCACCTAACCAGACACTACCATTATAAGCTAGCTTTTATTCTCTCCACCACTTCTAACCACATTGACATTTTGGATTCATTGAGACCCAGAATTCTTGCTGTAGATATTTCTTGATAAATCACATCGAGATATGTAAGAAACCAAACTTTCCGGCAAATTTTTTCCGGTTGAAACCAGCGTGATGCGATCAGCTTTTTAGCTACTGTGATACCCGATAAAACCAATCTCTTTAGCTGTGGATTTACTGCAAACTCAAAAACATCATTCAATAGTAATACCGAGGGGTGTACAGGTATATTCCAAGATACGAGTTTTGATAATTGTTGGGTCACATCTTTCCAGAATGTCTTAACTGGTGGGCAGTCCCAATACATGTGCATAAATGTCCCTTCGTCCCCATTTGTACATTGGGAGCATTTAGAGTCTTGTTTAAGACCCATTCTGCACAGTCTTATAGGAGTCAAGTATGTCCTGTGAATATAGTTAAGATTGATTTGTTGATGGTCCGGGTTCCTTGATGTAAGTCGGACATTTGCCCAGGCTCCTTGCCAATCAAAGTCATTTTCCAGGTCTGGTATATCCCTCCTCCAGGCAGAGTCTAGTTGGAGGGTTTCATACGAGGACGTTAGTAATTGATGATAAAAATCTGAAACAAAACCTCTCGATGTCTCTCTTTCATAGAAGAATTTGTGGTATCTGTGGTGTTCAATTGGTATGTCTAATGGAACACCGTGAGACTTCAAACATAGCTGTAACTGTATGTAAAAAAGCCATGTGGACTTGGTGAGATAAAAAAAATTGCGTATTTCTTTATAACTACAAAAACCCTGTTTGTTAAAAACATCCCCTAATGAGTGTATGCCTTGCTCTTGCCATATAGGGAATCTTATAGGTCGTTTTTCAATTAAGAGTGCATTGTTATTGAATAAGGGAGTATGATTGTGCCATTTATGTGGGTTAGGATTTTTTTGTGTGTTTCACGCCATATCCGGATCGCATGAGTAATTATGGGGCCAAATTTCCGTTCACAGTGCTTGATTGGTAGTTTAGTGTATGCTATGTCCTTCAGTCTATGTGGGGCTACTATGTTTTCTTCTAATTTTCTCCAGGATACTAATGCTTGGGGGTCAAACCATGTTGTCAATGGTCTTAATGTGTACGCCTTAAAATATTGGAAAAAATCTGGAAATGCCATCTGCTTTATTTCTCTGTGCGGTGGATCTTTTTATACGTGGTGGTTTGTTATTCCAAATAAATTTGTATGTGGAGGAGTGTAATCTTTTCCAGTAACCCTCTGGAGGGGGTAACGGTAGCATTGAACTGAAGAAGTTGATTCTAGGTAGTACATCCATCTTAACTATTGATATCCGTGCTTGTACTGTGTTTTTAAGTTTTGCCCACCTATCAAGGTCGTCTTTGATTTTGTTTTGGATTTTTGTGTAATTGTGCTTCACCGTTTGTCTTATGGCGGGGAATATTTCCACTCCCAAGCATCTAAAATGTTTTACCATCGGTATCTCTCCTGGGAGGGTTATATCTTTTTTTGCAGGGGTGTTAAGTGGAAGGAAAGCCGACTTCGGCCAATTTATCTTAAATCCCGATAAATCACCAAAGTTCTCAATCAACTTGAGCAGATGAGGCAATGTGGTGTTGGGGTTTTGCATGAACAATATTACGTTGTCCGCATATAAACAAATTTTATGTTGTGTGCCCTTGATTACGATTGGTTCTATGGATTGGGATTGTCTTATATATTGTGCTAAAGGCTCTAATGATAGATTGAATAGTCTGGGACTAAGAGGGCAACCCTGTCTGGCTGAGCGTGATACCGGAAAGATTTTGGAGATGATTGTACCTGTTGTAATCATGGCCGATGGGTCTTTGTATAATACTTTAATCATATCAATGAATCCTTTTCCTAACCCCATCCTTTCTAATACTGCCCATAGATACGACCATTCCAGCCTGTCAAAGGCTTTCATAGCATCCAGGGACAGCATCGCCTTAGGTATGGTGTCATCCTTGTCGGCATCTAGTACGTGCAGTATTCGTCTTATGTTATCAGTGATCAGGCGGCCTCTTATGAAGCCAGTTTGGTCCGGGTGAACTAAAGACGTCATATGCTTTTGTAATCTGATGGCTAATACCTTAGAGTACAGTTTGATATTGGTTCCGAGGAGGCTTAAAGGTCTATAACTACCGCACTCGTTGGGGTCTTTGTCTTTTTTAAGGAGGACTGTTATGAGTGCAATATTGTCATTCTTATGGAAGTTCCCCTCCTTGACTGAGTATAAGATCATATTTAGTAATAAGGGTCCAATTATGTCCCAACAAGAAAGGTACATTTCTGATGAGATACCGTCTCTTCCAGGAGCCTTACCACTTTGCATTTCGGATATGGCCTTCTTGAGTTCCTCTAGTGTGATCGGTGTTTCTAACTGTTTAGCGTCATCCTCTGAAAGTTTAGGGAGAATAATTTGATTAAGATATGTGTCCATTTTGTTTTGATCGAAGGTCGTTTCTGATTTATATAAGTCGGAGTAGAATTCTTTGAATGTATCGTTTATTTTTACAGGGTCTGTTTCAAGTACTTGTTGTGCTCTAATGGAAGTTATATCTGCAAATTTTGCATTAATTTTTAATCGCATGGCTAATAGGTGACTAGGTTTAGAACCTTGGGAGTACTGCTGTTGTCTTGTGCTGCGTATTTGTATTTCCGATTGTTGTCTGTATATGGCATTGATCTCTATTTTTAGTACGTTAACTTATTCTCTAGTCGAGTTGAGTTGTTGTATTTTAGAGAATTAAATAACGTTGAGTAAAGCGTTTCCAGCTCAGCCAGTTTTGTGCATTGATTCTTGCGCATTTTGGAGGAAAAGCTATCAGTGAAATCTTTGATCATTCCCTTTACCGACATCCATATTATTCTGGGGTCTTGCACCGAGTTTGCATTCTCCCGTTGGAATACTATAAGAGCTTCTTTGAGTTGTGTAATGAATTCCTTGTTATTAAGCAGCATCGAGTTAAATCGCCATCTTGGGGCTCGGGAGGATAGTATACCAAATGTTCCTTTAAGGAGTAAATAACAGTGATCTGGGTATCATTTCCACTTCATAATTATCAAATAGTCTCTGTGATGCAAAGACATAATCTATTCTGGATAATGTGTTATGTCTCGCAGATCGACAAGAGTACTTTCGGGTCGTGGGATTAAGTAATCGCCATAAGTCATTTACACCTGTAATCTTCGACCAATCCTTTAATGCCTTAGATGAATTCTTTTGTTCGCTGGAAAAGGCGAGGTAAGATTTGTCCATCCTTGGGTTCCAGATGGCATTAAAATCCGCACCTATTATAAATGAGTAATCGGGAATGTCTAACATTGCATTGGTTAGTGTAGTGAAGAAATCCTCTTCGTACAAATTTGCCTGTCGCTTATCAAAGACTCATTTTCCAGTCAACATTGTCGTAGCAGATTGTTTTTTTTATCGCTCCTCTCCATGGCTCCTCTCCTCCTCTCCATCGCTTCTCTTCATCGCTTCTCTCCTCCTCTCCATCGATTCTCTTCATTGCTCCTCTCTATCGCTGCGCTCTATCTCTCCATCGCTCCTCTTCATTGCTCCTCTCCTCCTCTCCATCGCTCCTCTCCATCGCTCCTCTTCATCGCTCCTCTCCTCCTCTCCATCGCTCCTCTCTCCTCTCCTCCTCCCCATCGCTCCTCTACATCTCTCCTCCTCTCCATCGCTTCTCTCCATCTCTCCTCCTCTCCATCGCTGCTCTCCATTGCTTCTCTCCATCGCTCCTCTCCTCCTCTCCATCGCTCCTCTCCATCGCTCCTCTCCATCGCTCCTCTTCATCGCTCCTCTCCTTCTCTTCATCACTCCTCTCCATCGCTTCTCTCCATCTCTCCTCTCCTCCTCCCCATCGCTCTTCTCCATCTCTCTTCTCCTTCTCTCCGTCGCTTCTCTCCATTGCTCCTCTCCTCCTCCCCATCGCTCCTCTCCATGGCTCCTCTCCTCCTCTCCATCGCTTCCCTTCATCGCTTCTCTCCTCCTCTCCATCGCTTCTTCATTGCTCCTCTCCTCCTCCCCATCGCTCCTCTCCATGGCTCCTCTCCTCATCTCCATCGCTTCTCTTCATCGCTTCTCTCCTCCTCTCCATCGCTTCTCTTCATTGCTCCTCTCTATCGCTGCGCTCCATCTCTCCATCGCTCCTCTTCATCGCTCCTCTCCTCCTCTCCATCGCTTCTCTCCATCGCTTCTCTTCATTGCTCCTCTTCATTGCTCCTCTCCATCTGCTGCATCTGTGCTCAATAGCAGAGGACAGGACATAATAAGAGGGCTTTGGTGCTCAACAGGAAATATAAGCAAACTTCAAAATAATAAAACACTTATAAAGTCTGCATGCTTATTGCAGGGGGGTGACTGACGTTTGGACAAGCGTCTTCCTCAGAGTCAACAGCAGAACGAATAAATGATAATTAAGTAATTGACAGCCATTTTGAAAAACTATGAAAAATTATAAAGAATAAGTAATGGCACTCATCACAATTAGTAAATAATGTATGTAGAAACATCAATAGACATTACATAATATATCAACAATATTTCACCTATAGGCAGGGTGGGTAGCCTCAGTATTCCTAAAGGGGTCTATAATAATTACATAGTCAAATTGCTTTTTTTAGTGGCCCTTACATCCCATCTACAAAGTATCCTGGGGGAAAATTGCATTGATTAATCCATATCATTATTTACAAATATTGACATGTTCTAAATATTGACCACAGTACCTGAAGAGAAAAGAGACCAGGGATCATTAGAGGCAGCAGGTGAAACTCGGTTGGTAACTCATCAGAAGATGCTGCATTAAGGGGATGGATCCAAAAGGCTTCCCAGTCTTTTTTTTTTATCCACTTTTTCTCCCCATTTTCTATTTTTCTCCCATCCCAATTTCGTATAGCCAATTCTTCCCTCCCCTGTCTTGAACGTTGCTAGACTATGCCTCCCACAGGTCGGTTGTAGTGAGGACAGAAGCCTTGCATCACGTGTCCCCTCCGGTACACGAGGAGGCAGCCTGTCGCATCTTTTCACCGCAGCAGCTCGAACTCTCAGTGGTGAGGAGTAACGCGTGGGAGGCTCACGCTGCCCCCGTCACTTCCTGCTTCCGTCGCACCGGCGTCACCAAACCGACCTGTAGGAGTCGCTGTCCACAACGTCAAATCCCCACCCACCGGCTTTCCCACCCTCTAACACTTGCCAATTGTGTTAGTATGAACGACCGGCCAGCGGGTAGCAAGTAACGCCAAGAGCTGGGCTCGAAACTACACAGTTATTTGTTAATGATCAAGTCAAGTCAAGAGTTTTATTTGTCACGGCATACAAGCATACAGTGAAATGCGGGGGGTCTTGCCCGCAACGATTGTGCAATAATACAATAATGCAATAATACAATAATAAGAATCCAATAGGATGAGAATAAGACATTTGTGCAATAATACAAGTAATAAGAATAAGACATAACAGGTATATGTACATGAAGTTTACAAAAAGCATGGTAAGACATGCTAGGTCCTGCGATAGTGCAATACACTGTTAGCTACGGATGAGGCACTGGGTCTTATGTACACTACTATACAATGCTATACTATACAATCTACAGTTATACTATGTGTCCTTATGCTAGCTTGCTGTCCATCTGTTTACTATACAAGAACCACTCCCGTTCTTGTTTTTAAAGTGACCTTTCATTGTGTAAAGTGACCATGAGTGTGAGCGTGTGCAGCATGTGTGTGTGTGTGTTCATGCTAAAGTGACTGCTAGTGTGTGAGCGTATACAGTGTGTGTGTTGTGTGTGCTCATGTGTACTTGTGTGTGGAGAGTTCAGTGTTCAAGACTCTGATGGTCTGGGGGAAGAAGCTGAGCCGAAGTCTCTCTGTCCTGGTTGCTGGTGTTCGCAGGCGTTTGCCTGACCGCAGCAGCTTGAACAGGCTGTTGTTGGGGTGGTGAGGGTCTTTCATTATTCTGCAGGCTCTGGATTTGCACCTCTTGATATAAGACCTGCAGGGGTGGTAGTGCAATACCCGTAGTACTCTCAGCTGAGCGTACTACGTCATCTGTGACGCGGCACGGTCTAGGTCGGATTATGCCGGTGCAATTCTTCAGAAAATCCCAAAACGTTGCGCAATTCAGACATAGGTCTGAGGCGGTGTGAAAATATGCAGAGAAACATTAATATCTTTGGAACCGTTTGTGTTAAATTGTATCTGAATCGGGAGCTAAAATTTTATTATTATTTTTTAAACTTTTTCTCCTCCTGTTTTTCTGTGTTTTTTCTCCCATCCCAATTTAGTCGTTATGCCAATTCCCCCCTCCCCGTCCTGGTCGTTGCTCGCATGTGCCCCCCACTGGTCATCTAAGGAGCCCTGAAGTCTATCAGATGCTTCCTCCGAGACATAGGAGACACAGCCAGCAGCACCTTTTCACCTGCCAGCGCGGACTCTCATTGGTGAGGTGTAACGTGTGGGAGGTCACACTACCCTCACCATCTCCCTCCCTCGCTGTGCAGGCGCCCTGACCGACCTGTAGGAGTCGCTGTTTACAATGACCAGAATACCACCCCACCGGCTTCCCTCCCGCTGACTCTGCCAATTGAGCCAGTATGACGGCCGGCCAAGCCGGAGGCAATGCTGACAGCCGGATTCGATACCAGTGTCTCTTGCGTTGGTGATGAACGCTTAGTCCGCTGCGCCACCCAGCCGCCTCTCTCCGTCAAAATTTTAAGTGTATCTCTCCGTCACATAAAGGCTGGCTGGCAGTGCGCATAGAATAAGGCATCTACTCCAGTACGTGCTCCGCAAGTCTGCAAGCTTGCGCATAACGGAGTACAGAGAGAGGGCTCTATAGCAGAGGTCCCCAACTATTGGGTCGCTGACCTTTACCTGGCCGTGGATCATTTGGTACTGGGCCGCAAAGAAAGAATAAAGTTTTAAAATGTATTTTATCGGGGCGCACCAGTGGCGAACCACATAGCGCGCTCAGCCGCGGCACGGCCGACCCGGGTTCGATTCCCGAACCCGTCGTTATTTGCCGAATGTCTTCTCCCCACTCTGTCTCCCATTCCTCCTCTCTCTCGCTCTACTGGACTGCCCAGTAGAATAAAGCGATAAACGCTAAAAAATAAATCTTAAAAAAAAAAAAAAAAAAAGTATTTTATCTTCATTAGTCTTTCTTATTTAGAAAAATTGCCACTTCCGCCCGCGCCTCACTCCTGCGTACTTGACTCAGTCGCAGGTTTTTAATAAAGGGTATAAGGCATATAATAAAGTCATAACTGTTAGATTATTGAATTTCTCTAATGAATGCATCTATTTCAGTCGCAAGTCAGACAGGCTCGTGCTGCTCGCTCATAACGGAGTCACTGTCATTGACTGAGGGCAGCGCACACACAATACACACATACCACGGAGCACACACACAATACACACATACCACTGAGTATGTACCACTGAGAGTGACTGTAAACTGTCTCTAACATCATAATAACAAATCTTATTCTTGCTCCCCTGCAGCTCATCGGGAGAAGGTGTTAGGTGGGGCAGGGGTTAGGTGTGTTGCAATGTGGGTACAGTAGTCCTGCATGCATCGTTAAGAGAAACAGTCCAAGCCTTTGAAGCGCATCTTGGTTAATCGATTGAAAAGTGTCTGTTCGAAGTGATGCCTTATTTTGAAGGTATGAACCTGTACTTTCATATCATGTAAAAAAAATTTATAAACAAAAGATTGCATATTGCTCAATAAGACCTAATGTTTATGCCTTTGGGGGTGGCTTGACTTTTTCTATGCCTATGAATTTGAGGGAGGAAACCGAACCGTGGTTTGCTTCAACATGGTGACATTGCATAGTCAGGATTTCTATTGCGTTTGGCGGTTTTGTGTTCTCCAATTCTTACTTTGAGTACTCGCTTGGTCTTGACCCACATAACCTGGACCACAAGGGTATTTGTACATTTAAATGACATGGGTGGAGTTACGATTGATACATTATTTTATTTCGTATTTGGTTCCATTAACCCCTATTTTCTGAAAATCCGCCTAAAATACATACCTACAGTAAGTAAATGGAATATTGCTCCACTTCTACAAGGCCATTTGCATATTATTGGTATCTAGGGACATCTATGGACCTCAGTGAATGTATTCCCAGTGTCAGAAATATTGTGTCTATTACTAGGCTTGCTTAAATTGTGATGAAACAAAGGAGAATATGAATTATGATTTTTCTTTGCATCTTTAACAGTGAATAACACCATGAAAAACTGCCACTGATCTCGTTCAGTACCTTCTTGAGATCATGTGTACAAAAAATCTAAGGAAATGAATAAAGGGAAGATGATTAAACAGATGGTTTTGTAGATACAGTACTGAATTCTCCCATCCGGACCAATGCAATTTGAAATATTATTATAGAATATAGAATAGTAGGCTTATAAAATACCTTATTATAGCAAATTCGCACATTTATGGATTGTGCCAAATCTTATATTTCAAATGGCCGAGTTCAATTTGGATTTAGTATCACCAGGGCCCAGGAGTTAAACACTTTTAATCCCTATCTGATTGGATCAGATTTGTATTTTGGGTAGTTGAAAACCAAAAAACAGGATTAGGATCACTTTGATATCCGATCAGATCAGGAAATTAAACCCAAGCTTTAATCTGGATCAAATATTCAAAACGGGTAGTTGCAAAATGTACTATACAATTTATTTTAAAATATGTTTCAATATAAATAAGATGGCAAAGTTTGTTAACTGAAATAATACACAATGTTTTGCCTTCATGGCAAATCAATTTTATTTAAAAATTTTTGTTCACATTTGTGGTGGCCTATTTTGTTTTCAACCAAATGTTGATGACATAAATGTTTATGCTCATAAAAGTCACAACAAAGATTGTCAATCACAAATGTAATTTAGATTAAAGAAAAAATATCTTCAACATAAAAAAAAGTCCATCTGTCATCACCTTCAGCAAACTGAAACCTCACTTAGAATACAGCTCCTCAAAGCACGCCTGGTTGATCAGCTGCCTTTGAATGAATGTTTTTTAGTTGTTACCCTAGTGGGAGTATTTTTTTTTAATTACAATTCCATTATGATTTTATGTCCTTTATGTATTTAACAATATAATTAGACATTATAGATGTCTCTGCAATGTGGTCTCTTGTCTTCCTTGTATTCTTTTTCATATTCACTAGATGGAGATTGGAGATTGGTAGGATTAAAGCACTGATATTCAAGATCTAGTAATCTTGAAAAGTCTGAATCTGGATCAGGGTGATATATAATAATAATAGATATAAAAAATATTCATACAGAAGTATGAAGCTTGAAACCCCATAGAGGCTTTTGGGAAGTGTCGTTCGGAAAAATTCCAATGCTCAGCGAAAGCTATCGGTGACCTCTACAAAATGGCCACAAGAAAACTACAATTCCTGACGTTAAAATTTTCCCAAATGGTTGACTTTCGCGAACTAAACAAGACCAAAACGAAAATGAAAATCTATCTAATAACACTTTAACCTATTGGTAAACTAACGTATTGATGATAATATACATTATAAATGATGTTGTGACATGGTTATGATGTTTATACTTGAATACGTTTGAAAAATAAAAATGATACTTTTGTCAAACAGTCTGGAGAGATTGATTTATGACGTGATGTCATTTTGGGACCGGTACCGGTCCCGTCGTGTGGAAGAGGTTAAGGGAATGATAAAATAACTTAGCTTAGAAACCAGCAAGTGGATCCAGTGATGGCTCACCTTTAAAGGAACATGCCAACATTATGGGAAATTAGCTTACCGTCTTCTCCAGAGAGAGACAAGAAGATAGATACCAGTTTCCTCTCTGTGCGTTCAGTAGTAAGCTATACGGCTGCAAGCTAGCCTAGCTTAGCACAAATGAATGGAAGCAAACAGTACCGCAGTGGCGGCCGCTGGCGCTGGTGCCTTGTAGGTCGCAGTTCTCGTTAATAGGTCGAGTTGAAAATGTAATGCTCTGAGATGCTCTGGAGCAATCTCTCTCTGTCTCTCGGATCAATCAAATCAAATAATTAACACATGTATGTGTCATTTTAAACAACTCACCATTCATTCATTATGCATCAGCAGCAGCTAAATTAACGTTATAGTTCACAACACAGCAGCGCGTTTTGAATCGCTAGCCTATTAATTATCGTCTCAGCAAGCACAGTCAATACTTTTTTCCGTAGCCGCATTTCGCGGAGACAGCTGTGTATAGCGAGAGAGAGAGAGCGAGAGAGAGAGAGAGAGAGAGACTCACTGTTTAGTTGAAACGTCCAGGGCAGGAGAGCTTGATAAACGTGTATAATCCACTGTTGAACCTTAACCAACTTTGAAAGAGTGCCTAAGCTTAACAGTCTAAAGAACTTGCAGTCACGGCACGCTCGTCTAAGACAAACAGCTGCCTGCATCATTCTCACAACAACACAACTATCTCCACCGACCAACCTAGGAACCAACCTAGGAACCAACCTAGCCGGAATAACCTAGAATTGGAACATTAGAAATTGGATTCGGCCAATCAGAGATCGTCTCTGTGAGATTCTGCTACGGAAAAAAATACTGGCGTCGGCCAATCAGAGAGCGTCTCCGCGAAATGCGGCTACAGATATTCTTGACGCTACTGGCTAGACCGCTTCAAATCGCGCCCAGATTCCAACATAATAGTCATATTTCAACGCACAACGCGTTATGCACTGATTGGCTGTGACGGATACAGCGATCAAACTGTGACGCGAACTCAGAGCGCTATCGCGTATAGCCCGGGCCGAGAAATACGAAAAAATAAAAAAAATAAAAAAAATAAAAAAAAAGTGATGTCACTTCCTGCTCTGGAAAACGAGTGTTTTTTAATTGCGATAATAACGTTATATTGTGCATTGGAAATACAAACATACTTAAAATGAGTAAATATTATTCATTTTAAACATGTTTATATTATTTATAGGGCTATAAAACAAAAAACAAAAAGATACTTATTCTTGTTCTACTCTCATATAACCAGGCAGGGCCTGAAGGGGGGGCGGCGCCCTAGCGCCCCCCAGTGGCGGCCGCCACTGCAGTACCGGTTAGCCTAGCTTAAACTTCGGGAGAGGTGTTAGTTGGACAATGCCTAGGCTAACCGGTACTGTCCGCTTCCGTTCATTGTGCTAAGCTAGGCTAACATGCAGCCAGATAGAGAAGAATCTGGTATCTATCTTCTTGTCTCTCTCTGGAGCAAATGTATATGATTCCCATAATGTTGATGTGTTCCTTTACGGACATGCCAGTGTTTGAGAATGATGTTCTTCACCTAGCCAGCAAAGGGCTTGTATTCAGTTGACAAAAGAAATGTGGAGGGGCTTTCTCTTTTGCCTTTTTGGACAGCAGGGATGATGGTTTTGTATGCTTGGCTCGGGTGAGCGGGAGGGGTTTTGCATTTCTTTGGATTTTGACTTAAGTTCCTCAAGGCTGCTCTGGATGATTACTGTCTGAATTACTTCCCTCAGCTGTCATCTCTCTGAACTCTGTGCCACGTTGACAGCCCCCCCCCCCCCCCCCCTCCACCACCACCACCATATAAACTGAACTCTGACTCTATTGCATATACCCTAGGCTCTGCTACCCATACTGTACGACTCTGAACTCGGCTGCCTATATTCAACTCGGTTGTCAATACACACGAGCCCCACTCATTTAATATAGTTCAAATTAAGTGTTCAAATGAAGGCATGCAATAATAGATTAACCATTGTCTTACCTTAATGCAGCTAAATGCGACGTTTCGTCTTGGCATCAATGATCTTTTCTGCTTTCACTTTGTCTGTGAGATCACTTTCAATGTGAAGCAGACTCTCCTGGCGCATTGTTGTTCTTAGCCAGTTTTGGATGTGATGTGCCTCATTGCTGAGAAAGACCGTTCACAACTTGAATCACAAGTTGCGGCGCTGACAGCAATGAAGGGAACGTTTTTCGTCATTTGGATCTCATCATGCTTTGAAAACAATGTCCATACAGTAGCTCTAAAAAGTTTCCACGATTTGATGAACTCTGACTCTCATCATGTCCTCTTAGAGCAAGCCCTTGTATGCCTTGCCAAGATAAAGCAACATACAGCCTCAGGTGATCCGTAGTTATGCCCAGGGGCAGGCCGGTGCAGCTTCTAAATTACTTTGTTTATATGCCTTGGAAAAATACCATATATCCATTTTGCTTTTAAAAAAAAAGAAATAATTAAGATATTTTTTTTAGCGTTTATCGCTTTTTACTACTGGGCAGTCCAGCAGAGAGAGAGTGAGAGGAAGAACGGGAGACAGAGTGGGGGGGAAGACATTCGGCAAATGATGCCGGGTCCGGGAATCGAACCCGGGTCGGCCGTGCCGCGACGCAGCACGTTACATGGTTCGCCACTTGGGCGCCCCTGCTTTTTGAAATTTGACTCAATATAGCTCGCTGGTGATCGGCGGGCGGAGATTCGGAACGCAGATGTTTGCCTTGCTGCGGCCTGCGGGATCAGGATGATCATGTGAATGATGTGATTGGCTACATTATTTAACCTGAGCCTATGCGTGATTGGTTACTGTCTGTATACTTGGAATGTTAAACGCCACCACCTAGCCGACTGACACCTTCGTCGTTGACACCTTGGCCAGCGGGCTGCAGCACAAGACACACACAATAGCCAGCAGCCTGCGCACATATAATATATACATTTCAAGATTCCCAGCAATGGCATAACGATTTGGGTAGGCCTAGCCTACCCTGGCCTTTATTAACCGCCGCCTATGTACCTACTGCTTTTCAATGTCTACAACTGCCCTACACTGTAATCATAGTAATCATAATACCACCCACCTCATACTATAGTCTACCCATTTACTCTGTATGATAGCATGTACGATGATGTACATTTATTTACTTGTAGTTTTTACATAATTTTTTTTACATTTATATTCTTATATTTACCGCATATATATATATATATATATATATATATATATATATATATATACACACACATATTTGTCTGAATATACCTGCATATAACCCCTCTATATACTTACTTATACACCTGCAAATAACCATTAGCTCTGTGTGATAGCATGTACAAATGCTGTATATTTATTTAACCTTTATTTTATCACTTGAGAGCAATGATCTCTTTTTCGAGCACACATATATACCTATCCACGCCTGTCTGTATTTACCCTTCACATAGTCCTTTTACACATCTGTAGATACTATATACTATATATATCTGTACATATCCTACTCTTACTAGTTATGCTGCTGGACAGTATGACTACCATACTGTCCTTACACCTGTATCACTGTATACATCTGATTAGCACTACACACAGTAGTACCAATTTGTATATTTTGTACCCAGTTTAACACTTTGGGTGCCGGGAAACGCTTAAACACGTCATTCCCGGCCATGCTCAAGTTTCCGAAGACGCTTTACAGCGTCTTTAATATCAATATTTCAAAAATCTGGGATCGGATTTATATGTCCCCTCCGCTGGCCTGAGATCCACCAGGAGGACCCACTGAGCTCTCTGGCGGTTCAGGAGCGCCATCTGGTGGCCGATCGGCGCAATCGCTTAACAGGAAGTGCCGTAGAGGTTGTGCTGGACGGCCGTATTACTTCCGGGCACTCGGTACATGTCCCGGGACTCTGGCTCGTCACACTACATAGCGATCGATTGCCAATAACTCGATAAACAACATGATTTGGACGTATATACCATTATACAAGCTGGAGATGGACCGGGTAAATCTACATCCCATAATGATAAAATGTCTACTCTACGATGATCGCCCAACGGCGCGCGGAGACTGGGGTGAGTTTTAGGGTGTAAAGTTACCGTCTTCGATACTAACTGCTATTATCAACATTTGACCCACATTAGATGATTGGTATAACGCTGCCCACGGAATTATAAACGCCCCCTAGCCCATCCGGTCAACATCAGATGACGTGTAGTAACTTCTAGAAGTACGTCTAGTTGGAATTTTTTATATCGCGCTGATTGCCATAAAACTGTATTGCATCATCAATATAATGTATTTGGGGCTATAGATCACGTTCTGGAGAAAGCTGCAGAAAGAGATGAAAACATACATTAGACCATACTTTACTATGAATATGGGAATGAAAAAGTTTAACGTTGCTACACAATGAACAATACATATAGGACTTTGAATGGGCCCTAATAATGGCAATGTAGCAATAGAATTTAAAAAGTTATAGCCCTGCAAAGAAGGGGACTTTCTCTATAGACAAATAGAGCCGGCAACCTACGGTTGATAATGAATTTAACCCATGGCAGCCAAAGTGTTAATCACCTGTACATTTTATATTGCTGTTGCACTTTACTGCTACATTTACACTCTCTTTGGATGCCAAACAACAAGTAGTGTGTTGTGGCTCAACGGCTTGCAATAAATAGTGGTCTCTAGGCTGTCACTATTTTTTGGATATTGATAAATCCAGAAAATTAATGGTCATGGGACCATGTTTCTCTGTAAAGGTGAGGATATTATCTGTATTATTAACATACTGCATGAAAGAAGCAAATTCATCTTCAATAACATTCCAGATTACCATAATATCTATATATTTACGGTACAGTTAGATTTAGGAAAATAATGGGTTGGTGATACATTCTGTATGACGTTGTGTATGCCAGTGCTTGGGAGCATACAATCCTCGATCCACTGACCTCTAAAGGTTATGTTTATTTTTATTTTGTACTAACTTTTTCTCCTTATTTTCTATTTTTCTCCCATCCCAATTTCATATTGCCAATTCTCCCCCCCCCCCCTGTTTTTTGAACGTTGCTAGACTATGCCTCCCACTGGTCGCTCGTAGTGAGGATAGAAGCCTTGCATCACGTGTCCCCTCCGGTACACGAGGAGGCAGCCTGTCGCATCTTTTCACCAGACAGCGCGGACTCTCAGTGGCGAGGAGTAACGCGTGGGAGGCTCACGCTGCCCCCGATACTTCCTGTCTCTGCTGTACAGGCGTCACCCAACCGACCTGTAGGAGTCGCTGTCCACAACGTCCAATCCCCACCCATCGACTTTCCACCCACTACCTCTGCCAATTGAGATAGTGTGACGACTGGCCCAAGCCGGAGGCAACGCTGACTCGGGGAGTCCAGACCGGAGTCTCTTGCATTGGTGACGAGCGCAATCTCCGCTACGCCACCCAGCCGCCTCTAAAAGTTATGTTAAAGTGGTACGTGGTCCAGTTATACTGGCTCTGATCTTCTTGAAGTTGACAGGCTTCAAATTCGAAACTACATTTTCTTCATACATTTTACCATGTTTTAGACATTTTTTGGGGCCTTTTGTATTTGCTCCCATCACCACAATTTAGTCATTATGCCAATTGCCTTTCTGGTTGTTGCACTGCCCTACTTTTGGTCTGGGGAGGGTGTAGACAACCACATGCCTCCTCCAATGCATGTGGAGTCGCCAGCTGCTTCTTTTCACCTGACAGCTAGGAGTTTCACTGGGGACAGCGTAAAGTGCCTGGCGGTTCATGCTATCTCCCCCAGATCCACTCCCCGCTGAACAGGCACCCTGACCGACAAGTAATGGTCACTGTTGCAATGACCGGGACTCATCCCCCACCAGCTTCCCACCCGCTAACACTGACAATTGTGTTCGTAGGGACGACTGACCAAGCCGGAGGTACCGCTGACACCAGGAATTGATCCCTGCGGTGGTAGGCGAGTGCTTAGACCTCTACACTACCCAGCTGCTCCCTTTGCCATATTTTCTATGCAAAATCTTCCTAGTAACTGATGAGTTTGTAGTTGAGTAAAAGTACAAAGTTCCCTCAAATTAAAATACTCAAGATGAGTTTGTAGTTGAGTAAAAGTACAAAGTTCCCTCAAATTAAAATACTCAAGTAAAGTGTATGTACCTCGAAAAGTGCAGCACTTGAATACAAATCCACCACTGATGTGTGTGTGGTATTGTGAACGTACCACTGATGTGTGTGTGGTATTGTGTACCTACCACTGATGTGTGTGTGGTATTGTGTACCTACCACTGATGTGTGTGTGGTATTGTGTACCTACCACTGATGTGTGTGTGGTATTGTGTACCTACCACTGATGAGTGTGTGGTATTGTGTATGTACCACTGATGTGTGTGTGGTATTGTGTACGTACCACTGATGTGTGTATGGTATTGTGTACGTACCACTGATGTGTGTGTGGTATTGTGTACGTACCACTGATGTGTGTGTGGTATTGTGTACCTACCACTGATGTGTGTAATAGTATGGTATTGTGAACGTACCACTGATGTGTGTGTGGTATTGTGTACGTACCACTGCTGTGTGTGTGGTATTGTGTACATACCACTGATGTGTGTGTGGTATTGTGCTGTCATATTAATCAATAGACCATCCTACGCGGCTGCGAGGTGAAGCATCCAAGAAGCGCCGCTGTGTGCTGAAGCACGCTCCGACCTTAAAGGTGCTGTAAGTGGTATTTTATTGTTAAAGTAATTGTTAAATAGCTCTACATTCTGACAGCCATCACTGATATAGAGTGTTTGGTCAATAACATGGGTCTCCCAGTCCCTCCAATATTTCTTTTTACTTATTTAGAATATATCTTGCCAAGCCACATTTGCTTACTGCACTGGTAGGTTATGTTACATATTTCCATTTTTGCAGTGTAGAGTTCTCTCTCCTGATTGGATAAAGTGGGAACGGGATACCAGAAAATTACTTGCACATTATATTAATGAGCTGTGGAGATATAGTGCTTTTTGTTCTGGCAACATTGGATGTATGTTCCGCTTAGATTAACAGATTATTTTGATGATTAATTATTAACCAGTAGCTTCCTCACAGGCCAACAATTTACTGACTAGTCATTTCATTACTCCAATCTCTAGTATTGGACATGCGTGTTTGCATTATTCTTAGTATCTTTTGCACAACTCCTGTATGTTTGCATTAATTCATTCCAGAATATGTATGCAGTATTTATGCTCAAACTCAGTTGAACGTACTGTTCACTGCATGATTCTGTGGCCAGTCTCCCCTGTGCCCAATCCAATCACCCCCCGTCCCCATTTGAGCCTCACATCACCAAGCCCAGCTCATCCGTCACTAGCTGTCTTATCTCCTGTCCACCGAATCCATGCCTTCCTTACCTCTTTGTACACGCTGGGATCTGTTAGCACAGGGAGTCCTTATCTTACATGACATTTGACCATCAATCATCATCTATTCCACCTCCTCCTCCTTCTCCACTCGCCGCTGCCCCAGTGCTCTGAACACCACAGGATTTGAGAGGAGAGTCAAACACACACAACACAAACAGGTTGACTTTCAAAGGAATGTAAAATTAACAAACCAAAGAATGTGGGCGTGAATGGACAGACTCGAAGTGCGAACAATCTCAGTGCAGAATAGAAAATTCAGAAAAATGTATGTTCAATACAGTGTATTGAAATTGTATGGACAGTTCTCTCGTTCTCCTCCCTAGATCTACAGTATCTTGTTTCCCTCCCAGTTTAACTGGTGGCATGTGATAATAGAATAATGAATTAGAATTAGAGTGGCCAGCTAACAAAGTAGTTATTCAGGAGAGTAGACAAAACTAAGAGGTACCTTGTCGTATAGACTATGAGTTATAGATATTATAATAGATTATGTGGACAGAAGGCTATGTGGATGTACAGTAAGTGTGTGTGTGTGTGTGTGTGTGTGTGTGTGTGTGTGTGTGTGTGTGTGTGTGTGTGTGTGTGTGTGTGTGTGTGTGTGTGTGTGTGTGTGTGTGTGTGTGTGTGTGTGTGTGTGTGTGTGTGTGTGTTAGGGCTGAGCCCAAATGTTCGAACGTTCTAACTTTCATTTGTTACGTTGGCATTCGAATTCTAAATCAACATTCGAATTTTTAATAAAAAATAAAAATATTTATTTTATTTCTTATATTTTTTTCTATTAATTCTGTTTAAATCAATGGAGTTTTTCTTCACAGTTGCAGGCTTTGATTAGGCTACACTAATATTATAGTATTAACACTTTCCGTGCCACTCACGAGATTTCTCAGGTTTTTTTATAGGTGGTTGCTAGCCACTCACGAGATTTCTCTGATTTTTTTTTTTTTTTTTTTTTAGTGATCTTATTATTATTATTATTATTTTTTAATTAAAAACGAAGGTTAGCACGTTCGTTCGAAAAACCCTGACGAAGTTCGAATCCCAAAAACAGGCTTCGGGGACAGCCTTAGTGTGTGTGTGTGTGTGTGTGTGTGTGTGTGTGTGTGTGTGTGTGTGTGTGTGTGTGTGTGTGTGTGTGTGTGTGTGTGTGTGTGTGTGTGTGTGTGTGTGTGTGTGTGTGTGTGTGTGTGTGTGTGTGTGTGTGTGTGTGTGTGTGTGTGTGTGTGTGTGTGTGTGTGTGTGTGTGTGTGTGTGTGTGTGTGTGTGTGTGTGTGTGTGTGTGTGTGTGTGTGTGTGTGTGTGTGTGTGTGTGTGTGTGTGTGTGTGTGTGTGTGTGTGTGTGTGTGTGTGTGTGTGTGTGTGTGTGTGTGTGTGTGTGTGTGTGTGTGTGTGTGTGTGTGTGTGTGTGTGTGTGTGTGTGTGTGTGTGTGTGTGTGTGTGTGTGTGTGTGTGTGTGTGTGTGTGTGTGTGTGTGTGTGTGTGTGTGTGTGTGTGTGTGTGTGTGTGTGTGTGTGTGTGTGTGTGTGTGTGTGTGTGTGTGTGTGTGTGTGTGTGTGTGTGTGTGTGTGTGTGTGTGTGTGCGTGCGTGCGTGCGTGCGTGCGTGCGTGCGTGCGTGCGTGCGTGTGAGATCTCCCAAATTGGATTAGATGAGAGCACAAAGCCAATCATTGTGGCTACTTCTCGTAGTGACAACTGTTGCATTTCCCCCCCGCTAGCTTTAAAATGCGCCTCTGCACTTTCGCAGCACAATATTAATGAGAGAAGCGCTACATCTATCAGCGTTAATGTCAGCGTCTCCCCAGGCTGTGTGTCCGTGAGTCAGTGTCGTACATTAGGGAGAGACGGGAGAGGTGCCTGGAAAAGACAAAAGCAACTAGGAAATGGAAGAAACGATCATAGAAACTGAATAGGGGATTGCCTCTCTCTCTGATTGTCTCTCTCTTTCTTTCTCTCTGATTGTCTCTCTCTGCCTCTCTCTCTCTGCCTCTCTCTGTCTCTCTCTCTGCCTCTCTGTCTCTCTCTCTGCCTCTCTCTGCTTCTCTCTCTGTCTCTTCCTCTGCCTCTCTCTGCCTCTCTCTCTCCGCCTCTCTCTCTGTGTCTCTTCTTTGTCCCTCTTCTTTGTTGTCGTTTGTCGTCTGAGCCACTGCTAAAAATAGAATACAGGAAAAGAAAAAAAGGTCCCGATTTGAATACTTTCTCATTTGTTGTTTACTACTGCTGCCTGTCTGTCTGTCTGTCTGTCTGTCTGTCTGTCTGTCTGTCTGTCTGTCTGTCTGTCTGTCTGTCTGTCTGTCTGTCTGTCTGTCTGTCTGTCTGTCTGTCTGACCTTCTGTCTGTCTGTCTGTCTGTCTGTCTGTGTCTGTCTCTCTGTCTGTCTCTCTGTCTGTCTGTCTCTCCTGACACCCCATTCTCTCCCAGTTGTCGTATGGCTCCAGCTCGCCGGCCCTGTCCAACCGCCAGCGCTTCCCAACATTCTTTCGCACGCACCCGTCGGCCACCCTCCACAACCCCACGCGCGTGCGGCTGTTCAGGAAGTGGCAGTGGACGCGCATCGCCACCATCCAGCAGACCACGGAGGTCTTCACCTCAGTGAGCATCCTCCTCTTATCTCCTCATGTTATCATGTCCCTCTTTCACTCTCTTTTTTCTTTCTTTCTTTTTTGCAAGCTCTATGTGTGTGTGTGTGTGTGTGTGTGCGTGTGTGTGAGGGCATTGAAATGTGAAAATGGCTGTTACTGTAAACTGAACCCTATCCTCTCTCTCTCTCTCTCTCTCTCTCTCTCTCTCTCTCTCTCTCTCTCTCTCTCTCTCTCTCTCTCTCGCTCTCTCTCTCTCTCTCTCTCTCTCTCTCTCCCTGGAGCTGAGTGTGTGATGTATGGCTGTACACATGTGTAACTATGTGTACGTGTGTGTGTGTGTGTGTGTGTGTGTGTGTGTGTGTGTGTGTGTGTGTGTGAATGTATGTGTGCACACATGCGTGTGTGTGTGTGCACCTCTCCTGCACATATGTCCCCTTAAGCATGCACCCTCTGCGTGGATTGATGGAGGATTTCTGGAGTCATTTGTCGGAATATTGGTTGTGAGAAGTATTGATTGGGCAATACATCTCTCCCAGGCATGGCGGTCAATACTGTGGCACTCTGCTTCTCTCCTTTAATGGAGGTTAATGATCCCTCCTTCTCAAGCACTCTTTCCTCTCTCTCTTCTTCCTTTCCTTCCTCGTCTTCATTCTCACCTCTTCCTCTCTTTGAATGGAACAGTTTGGGGGAATATCCGGTTCTCGTTCATCCTGAAATTTCGTTGTATACTTGTGTGCAATGACAATTAAAAGTCTATTCTATTCTATCCTGCTCCCTCTTTGCTTCCTATGCCCCCCCCATCCTCCTTGTTCCTTCCTTCCATCGTTCCTCTCTCTCTCTCTCTTTCTCCTGATGTTCATTTTCTTTGCTGTAACCTATTTTTCTCTTTCTCATCCCAATTGAACATTCCTGCCTCCTCTTTTCTTTCTCCACATCATGCCTCCGCCCTCTCTCTCTCTCTTTCTTTTTATCCGTCCCTCCATATCTAACCACCTCTCTGTATCTATCTGTGTTTACCTCTAACTATCTCCCCTTCTCTCTGTCTGTCTCTGTGTGTGTCTGTGTCTCTCTCTCTCTCTCTCTCTCTCTCTCTCTCTCTCTCTCTCTCTCTCTCTCTCTCTCTCTCTCTCTCTCTCTCTCTCTCTCTCTCCATTTCTTCCTCTCCTGTTGTTTCTCTTTCCTTCTGTTTCTCTCGCTCTCTTTCTCTTTCTCCCTCTCTATCTGTCTCTCTCTTTCGTTCTCCCTCTCTCTCTCACCCTCTGTCCTTGCCTTTCATCTTGTAGACTCTGGATGATCTGGAGCAGAGGACGAAGGAGGCAGGCATTGAGATCAGTGTTCGTCAGAGTTTCCTCACCGACCCGGCTGTCGCCGTGAAGAACCTCAAGGTGCTTTGATTAAAAATTCACCTCAGCTGCTGGTCCGCTTCCCCCCTACCCCCTCCCCTCTCCCCTCTCCCCTCTCCCCTCTCCCCCATACCCCCTCCCCTCTCCCCTCTCCCCCAGCTCACAGCTGCATGCACGATACATTAGCATAGAGGTGATTTGATAGAGGAAATTAATGCACCAACCTAATTAGCGACTCCTGGTAACAGCGGTATGTCCTGTGAAGTGGCGAGAACTTTGCCACGCGGTGCCGTCAACAACAACGAGAGTTGTTGTTGTTGTTATTATTACAATGAAGCTTTTTTTTGTTATTTATTGTACGCAGCGCCAGGATGCCAGAATCATCGTGGGCCTCTTCTATGAGACGGAAGCCAGGAAGGTGTTTTGTGAGGTGAGAGCTTTTGTTCCACTCCAGCGATCCCTGGTGGACTCTTCTGATTGGCTATTTGGAGGAACCGAGCCCCTAATGAGCTGATTTGAATATCCAAATGAATCTTTCTGCTAGTTTGTGCTCATAATAAATCACAATACCACGCTGTGTGTGCTAGTGCATTCAAGGCACGATTTTCCTGTCATAATTTCCCCTCATTTTCTCTATTCTATCTCTCCCCCCCTTCTCTTCATCCCTCCCTCCACCCCCAACCTCAACCACCACCCCATCCTTCCCTCTCACAGGTATTCAAAGAGAAGCTCTATGGGAAGAAGTATGTGTGGTTCCTGATTGGCTGGTACGCTGACAATTGGTTTAAGATCAAAGACCCGGCCATCAACTGCACTGTGGAGAACATGACAGAGGCGGTGGAGGGACATGTCACCACAGAGATCGTCATGCTCAACCCAGAAACCATCCGCGGTGCCTCCAACCTGGTGGGCACTCTCTCTCTCTCCTTCCTCTTTTTTTCTATCTCTCTCGCCCTCACTGTCGTTCCGCTCTCTCCATCTCTTTCTCTATCTCTCTGTCTCATCTCTCTTTCTCTCTCTGACTCTCTCTCCCTCTCTTGTCTCCATCTCTCTCTCTCTAATAATAATAACTCACTCTCTCAATCTCTTTCTCTGTCTCTGACTCTGTCTCTGTTTCTCTCTGTCTCTGTCTCTCTCCCTTCTTTAAATTCTTGACTCTTCAGTACTGTCTGTAATTTTTCCTCAGTCCATCTTTTTTCTCCCCTCTGTGGCTTTTTATAGCCACCCAGTCTCCCTAGGGTTGGGTACCTTTCCCATTTGAACCGATACCGGTACCGGTACCTGTGAAACGATACCGGTACCCAAAGGGTACCTTTTATCTGTACTTTAGTCTCTAAAAATGTAATCTACCTAACCCAAAAAATCCAAACTTCAAATAATTTATTATCATATACAATATATAATATTGCAGCGAGCGTTGTCTGCATCTAACTTTGTAAAGTGTAACAACACTTGCGACCGTTTTCGGCCATTGCCCCGACTGCTTTGTTGAATCAAGTCAAATCCTAGGTAAGCATATTTTGTTCGTGTGAACGTTGATGTGAATGTGCGGCACACTTCATTTTTTGTAAATTAAAAATAAAAATAAAAATAAATCATTTTCTTTCTTTTTTGTACCGAAATGTGGCACCGACGGATCTCACGTGAATCGGTACTCGGTAGTACCGACGTGATTCGGTCGGTACCCTTAAAAGTACCTCATTCGGTACCCATCCCTAAGTCTCCCTCCTGCCTTCTCTCACCCCGCTCTCTCTCTCTCTCCCTTCCTCCTCCTCCTCCTCCTCCTCCTCCTCCTCCTCCTCCTCCTCCTCCTCCTCCTCCTCCTCCTCCTCCTCCTCCTCCTCTCCTCCTCCTCTTCTGCTTCTGTCTCAGACTCCGTTGGTCTCTCTCTGATCATCCTCTTGCCCTCGTCCCGTGTCTCCTTGTTTACCCTCCTCTCCCTCTCATCTTAATCTCCCCGCTCCCTCTCCCCTCCCCTTCCTCCCCCACTCGCACCTCATCAGCAGCTGTTGTTTATATTCATACCTTACCTGTTGCTGCCGCTGCCTGCTGATATAGCGGTTGCCGCTCCGCTGCGTCCACCTCACTGATAAGACTCAGAGCTATGGCTACAATGCCGTTACTATTCACTCAATTCAAATTCAATTTCCAAGTATAAAATGGGGCTGACACTGTGTGTATCTGCCAGGTGGAAGCCCCCCGAGCGGGAGACGGTATCTGCAGCAGCACACCGTCAGCTACTTTTTAACAATACAATGGTCTGCTTTTAATGCAAAACGCCAAGCTGGAATTTCAATGTGCCAAGCTGAACCATGCTGTCACACATGTATCCTTATTCCCACTCGCATGCTTGAAATGATATTTAGTCAAATTGATGTTGTTATTGGTTAGAATGACAAAAAAAAAAAAAAAGCTTAATTGTAATTTGTAAACGTGTCTGGGGAACAAAATTCAAAGGGCATGTTGGACATGTAAGGTCTCTACTGAGGGTTTGTTTAGTGTTAACCTCTTCCACCCGTGCGGCCTGGTACCGGACCGCAAATTACATCACGTCATAAATCATTCTCTCTAGACTCGTGTATGACAATGTACATTTACCCCCCAAATGTATCCAATGTATTTTCACCAATACGTCTGTTTACCAATAGGTTAAAGTGTTATTAACTCAATGGCCGCCAACGACGACTTAATACGTGTTAGCCCGCCAATCGTTGAACGCCAACCACGTATATATACGTTATTATGATTGTTATTTCTTTTATTCGCTATTTCCATTCTTAATTCATCCTGGTGCTGTGGAACTGGGTGGCAATGTGTCTGAGATCGCAACGATCCGATACCGCCGCCTGGTGGTATGCGGCCGATGTTGCACTTACTTTCTGAAGGAAGTATGACTCTGTGCGTCATTGAAATTCCTCCGGGCGGAGTTATCTTGTAACTTGTGATCGCATTGAATCGCCTTCGGGACGCCAGAATCATTATGCTTTTGGGGGTTATGACGTGGGACAAATGGACATACGATCTAGCAGATGGCAATCAAATAATTGGAATATTCTTTTTGGAGTCTCATCGGCCACAGGTAAGAGCAATCTAACGTTAATTTCAGCTTGGTTGTCCATTGTTCTCATAGCCATCGCTCTGATCAACGTATGCTGTTGTACTAACGAATGCCGTTATTGACAATCAATTAATCATAAACGACCCCCCTCCTTGATGATGGAACATAATATACCGATCATATGGTTTTGAATTTTTTATTGTAGCGTGTATAGGGACAAAATGCCAATGGATTAAGTATAATATGCGTCGCGGCCTATTACTAGCCTTCCAGGAATTATCCTAGACCACTCTAAAACTATACTTATATTCACCACGGTATAAAATGACAATATATGGATGGAAAAAATATTCCTTTTTCACATCTTGAACGATAGATACTCGATGTCAAATGGGCCATAGTATTGCATATATAGCTATAATATTTAAATAGTTATAGCCCTGCAAACAAGGTGAGTGACTCCCACCGGTTACAGCGCTGGCTTCAGCTGCTAAGGATGAGGCTAATGCGTGGCAGAGAAAGAGTTAATGAAATATGAGTTTAGGAATTGCATTCAATAGATCGGGAATTTCGACCGGAAATAAATCCGAGCGGCCATTTTGCTGTAGTCATTATGATGAAGGAAAGACAGGGCTTTCAATGAGCGTTGAAATTTCGAAAAACTACATCTCCTAGGGTTCTCCAGCTTTCTGTAATCAAATTACTTCCTGATTATAATTTTTTATTTCTCTTATTTCTCTGGATTATATACCACAAAACTGAACGTTATTGGCATAGTTTTGAGTGCAGTTAGTGTGTCTCCCTTCTGTGAACATTTAGCAACAATCGGCGTTACAAACGGATTCAAAATGGCGGACCTGTCGCAAAAATAAAAAGCTGGAGATTTCATTCTCGGTTCTTCATGCACGCCTGGTGATACTAAATCCAAATTGAACTCTGTCATTGGAACGAGTAGATTTGGCCTGATCCATAGATGTGCAACATCACTTAAGGTCATTTATAGGCCTCATATTCTATATTCTATAATAATATTTCAAATTGCATCGAAATGGCAGAATTCCGGATGGCAGAATTCAGTACTGTATCTACAAAACCTTCTGTTTAATCATCTTCCATTTATTCATTTCCTTAGATTTTCTGTACATCTGATCTCAAGAAGATACTGAACGAGCTCAGTGGCAGTTTTTTATGTCTGTTGTCTGGTCATTTTTAGCATGGTGTTATTCACTGTCAAAGATGCAAAGAAAAATCATAATTCATATTCTCCTTTGTTTCATCACAATTTAAGCAAGCCTAGTAATAGACACAATATTTCTGACACTGGGAATACATTCACTGAGGTCCATAGATGTCCCTAGATACCAAGAACATACAAATGGACCTTGTAGAAGTGGAGCAATCTTCCATTTATTTAGGTATGTATTTTAGGCGGATTTTCAGAAAATAGGGCTCCGGGCTTAAGAGGTTAAGGCAACATACCAATACGCAGGTACATAAAGGTAATGTGAAGTGCCCTGGCGTTGCAAATTGACACATGACACACCACAGGCCTCCATCTTGTACCTCATCTCTCATCTTCCCTGTGTTCCCCTCCAATCAGACATCACAGGAGTTCCTGGGCGCGCTGATGTCACGGCTGGGGGGGATGAACCCCGAGGATACGGGGGGGTTCCAGGAGGCCCCCCTGGCCTACGACGCCGTGTGGGCCCTGGCTCTGGCCCTCAACAAGACGGTGGCCCCGCTGAAGGCCAAGGGCCGCCGCCTGGAGGACTTCAACTACAACAACCACGACATCACAGCCGAGATCTACCGGGCCCTCAACACCAGCTCCTTCGAGGGGGTGTCGGTGAGCGAGGGACCAGGGTGAAAGAGATGAAGGGTGGCGGGGGAGGGGGGAGGGGGGGGGGATACAGAGACACATCAAAAACTGTACCTCACATCTCGCACAGGGAGAGCAAGACACAACAATAGACTCTAGCTGTAGAGAGAAGTGTCCAGTAGTACATTAGAAACCTTTTTTCAGGGGACTCACATTTTCCCACTAAATATTCTTAAATAACATATAACATAGGAATACAAGTAAGTGTCCTTGAGATCAGTGGTTCTCAAACGTTTTTAATGTCAAGGACCCCCAAATTGATACTTTTTGTTACATCTGACTTCGTCCAGAATTCCATAACTATCAATTCTGCAGGCGGGGAGATGACAGAGAGAGCGAAACCTATGATCACAATCAAATATTAGTGAATTTAAACTATTCCCCATTTTCCTGGGAACCCCCTTAAGGACCCCACTTTTAGAACAACTGCTCCATAATGAACTCCTTAACTCCATAACTCTGAAACCAAATGAATGATTGTATACTGTTTGTGGATATTTTGTGAGTTTGCCTAACAGCTTTAATTTTGACGTGCCCCAATAATGAGTGAATGTCTCTGTGTTAAGGGCCACGTGGTGTTTGATGCCCAGGGCTCCAGGATGGCCATGACTCTTATAGAACAACTCCAAGGTGAAGTACATACAGACACCGATCCATTTCAACTCTTCTTCTGTCCAATTGCCGAAGACACTCTAAACACTGAATATCACTCCTTCATCAAGAGCAGCACTGCTGACTCCATTTCTCCTCTGTATCGATTCCCCATTCTCAGCTCATTTCAGACCAAGACATAGTTTTTTTCCTCTTGGACAGGATTGGGGGGGGGGGGGGGGCATTGCACTGCAATAGGTCTCAATATCCCATAATTGCACACGTGTACAGGGCTTGATGCAGAAATGTGTTGACTCAAGGCTTTAATCTAATTGGGCACAAAACTCTCGTCTTTAAACTGTTGCTGGGAATTGTGCCCTATTTGTCACCACCACCGACTTAATGACCCCCCCCCAGGATCAGGTTGGGGGATTATTTTGTACCTCAGGCCCTGTCCACACGAACACGGGGTTTTATGTAACCGTGATTTAATGTAACCGTGATTTAATGTGCGCAGTTGCACTGTTCGTCCACACACAACCGGGTTTTTGGAACACTGCAACCGTGCTCTTTCAAAACCGGAGTCCAGGGCCCCGTTCCCCGTACCTGGATAACTGAGTTAGCCGGATAACTTTCGGTCAAGTCTGACTTAAGCCGGACTTTCCCATTCCCCGAAGCTGGATTGTCTAAATCACCATGACAACAGATCAAAAAGTTTGAGCCTGGTCGAGAGCAGGGTTAAGTTCAAGTTAGCCGGATGAACCATAGCCACGCCCCCGCAAAGAAGTGACAGCTCGTTTCCTGAAATGATTCTCACAGTCTAGGATTGCATTATACCATTCTGAATTACGTTTTTGTGCTCCATTCTTCCAGAGGGGGCTTTTGAAATGTAAAATAGACCCAAAATGCTGATACTAAATTCACTTTGTCCTAAATAATGCACGTTATATATTTAAGCATTACATCACGCGCAGGAGTGGTTTGTGACCAATAAACCATGCCTAGGGGTGGTCGTTAGACCCCCCTAGGCATGGTTTATTGGTCACAAATCACGACTACAAGTGGTGTAAAGCTTTTATACAACTGCCAGATTCATCCAACCTTATTTCTATACAATAAACACACATTAATCGAAGATTTATTGAAAAAACCATCCGCCAGAAAAAGTAGTTCCCACAACTACAAAAAAGACAAGTTGCCTCCATGTGGAAGCAGCTTGAAGTGCATCCAACCAAACTAACACATCCAACTGTGTATTATTGGAATGATTGAGAGAAGTTGCCTCATGTGGAAGCAGCTTGAAGTGCATCCAACCAACTAACACATCCAACTGTGTATTATTGGAATGATTGATTGAACATTTTATTACCAGATGCAGAATGGGTACAATACAGTACGGCTCAATACACACAATTGTTAAGGGAATGCAGACCTACTTTCCATAGAACTTCATTCTTAGATGCTTCTATATAAAGTAGGTAAAACAAATTAAAACATTTTCTTTGCCCTATAGGAAAAAACCGTTTTCTTCGCCCTATTTTTTTATTTATTTCTTTTAGCCTAAACTTAACCAGTTGGAAACCAGGGGTACAGTAATAAAATTAGCAATCAACCAATCAATCAATTCAATAGACCATGCTCACTTAAAACAGCGCTGCTTCTCTCTCAGTCTGACTCCCCCGCTGTTGCAGACAGGAGTGTGTGTGTGTGTGTGTGTGTGCGTGTGTGTGTGTGTGTGTGTGTGTGTGTGTGTGTGTGTGTGTGTGTGTGTGTGTGTGGGTGTATGTGTGTGTGTGTGTGTGTGTGTGTATGTGTGTGTGTGTGTTTGTGGGTACGCCAGCGTCGGACAGTGTGAGAGTGAACGCTGCAGTCAGTGGGAAGGAAGTAGAAATTTAAATCAATCAATTAATCAATCAATCAATCCGCGATTTTTCTTTTGTTCTAGATTGACTCAAGACCCATCAATTACATCATCCAACATTGTTTAAAGGACTAACACATTCCCCTTGACAGAATCGCTTCATATTTAGTCGTCATGGTGCTATCAACATATCCATTTGTTGTCCGCAATCTTGTTTTCTCCCGGAGTGAGCCGGGGAGTGATATGTGATTCGGTTGTGGGCGGGTCCTGAGCCCAGGACCGTGGATTGTTGCCAATAAAGACGTGTAAATGGCCAATCAGAATCGAGAAATTTGCATGCCGTTGTATAAACCGTGGCGCTCGCTAGGTGCGATGTACACATTGTGTGGTTATTTTAACAACGCGCAGCATTGCAAATGTGAATCCCGCGGGGATATCCTTAATGATTGAAACCTATCGCTCGTTTGGCTCTGATTCCTTTCATATTCTCCGCTGTGGATGAGGAGCGAGGAAGGAGAGGAGCGCCTGGATTTTGTTTCATTCAAGCATAAAATTGAAGTGTCTATGCGTGGATTGTGGATTTTGTGTGATATTGTAACTGGGATTAAAATGTCTGATGAGATGCGCTGTTTGACGGATTTGAGAAATTGAATGAGCCGTTGACGTCACATTAATGAATGAGAATTAAGAGATAAAACTTCATTCAAAATAAAGAATATTCTAAACACGGGTCTCACGTTCATTAATGTATAAACAATGAATTTATCCCATCTGGCACAGTGGCGCAGCGGTAGTGCTCAATCCTGGCAACCGGGCGACCGGTGTTCGAAACCCCGTGTTTCCAATATAATTTTTTGGAATATAATATTAATGATTATACGCAGAAGTAGCCTAGTTTTAAGTTAAAATATTATAAATCTACATGCATTGAGGATGTCATTCTTTATATAGCTCTCAACGTGCACCAAATTGAATTATTCCTACATTGCAAAAAGAAGGAAAAGACTAGGATTCGAACCCCGGTCGTCTGCGTGAAAGTCAAAAGGACAAACCGTCACACCGCAGTACAGATAAATAAAAAATCCACCATACATCAATCAATGGATAAGAGAGCCGTATCCTTATTCTGAAACAGTTTAACTAATTATTTTCGCTAGCAAGATCTCATTTGATTATTCAATGCATAAACCTACTGCCAGCAGGAACGTTTAAAGAAATATAATCTGATTGATTGGGGTAATGAGGGATTTAAAATTAGCCTATAGATTATGCATTTAACTTGTCGGCAAGGCTATTGAGCCGCCTGCAATCTGTAAAACAATCAATCAATCAATGCCGTTAGAAGATCAGGATTTCTGCGATCTACACCTGCTGTCTTTTCAACTGAAGCGGCCGCGCGCACTTATCCAGAGTCTCAAGTCTGGCTCGAGTTAACGAGACTGAATCAGCGTTCCAGGAACAGGAAAATCGCGGCTTCAAACATCGGGTTAACTGAATCTGGATAATGGGACTCTTGATCGACTTAGTTGAACCAGGTACGGGGAATAGGGCCCAGGGTGGAGTTTTGGGCTCACCCCGGTTGCATTGGTTGCGTGTGGACATAGTAACCGAGATTATTTCCAGTGTTTTTACGGCAGAGCTGACCCTGCGGCTACCAACTAAGCTCATGTGTTGTCAAGTTATTGTTATAAGGAACCCAGTCCAAACTACAACAGTCTGCATCCCCTTAACAATTGTTTGTATTGAGCCGTATTGTATTGTACCCATTCTGCAATCTGTTAAATAACGTTTTCATCCATTCATTCTACTAGCGTTAACGTTACTACGCTAATGTACGCTAGCTGCTATGCT
>NC_140183.1:46167923-46171242 GCF_963971535.1 Notolepis coatsorum | reverse complement strand
GGCCACGTGGTGTTTGATGCCCAGGGCTCCAGGATGGCCATGACTCTTATAGAACAACTCCAAGGTGAAGTACATACAGACACCGATCCATTTCAACTCTTCTTCTGTCCAATTGCCGAAGACACTCTAAACACTGAATATCACTCCTTCATCAAGAGCAGCACTGCTGACTCCATTTCTCCTCTGTATCGATTCCCCATTCTCAGCTCATTTCAGACCAAGACATAGTTTTTTTCCTCTTGGACAGGATTGGGGGGGGGGGGGGGGGGCATTGCACTGCAATAGGTCTCAATATCCCATAATTGCACACGTGTACAGGGCTTGATGCAGAAATGTGTTGACTCAAGGCTTTAATCTAATTGGGCACAAAACTCTCGTCTTTAAACTGTTGCTGGGAATTGTGCCCTATTTGTCACCACCACCGACTTAATGACCCCCCCCCAGGATCAGGTTGGGGGATTATTTTGTACCTCAGGCCCTGTCCACACGAACACGGGGTTTTATGTAACCGTGATTTAATGTAACCGTGATTTAATGTGCGCAGTTGCACTGTTCGTCCACACACAACCGGGTTTTTGGAACACTGCAACCGTGCTCTTTCAAAACCGGAGTCCAGGGCCCCGTTCCCCGTACCTGGATAACTGAGTTAGCCGGATAACTTTCGGTCAAGTCTGACTTAAGCCGGACTTTCCCATTCCCCGAAGCTGGATTGTCTAAATCACCATGACAACAGATCAAAAAGTTTGAGCCTGGTCGAGAGCAGGGTTAAGTTCAAGTTAGCCGGATGAACCATAGCCACGCCCCCGCAAAGAAGTGACAGCTCGTTTCCTGAAATGATTCTCACAGTCTAGGATTGCATTATACCATTCTGAATTACGTTTTTGTGCTCCATTCTTCCAGAGGGGGCTTTTGAAATGTAAAATAGACCCAAAATGCTGATACTAAATTCACTTTGTCCTAAATAATGCACGTTATATATTTAAGCATTACATCACGCGCAGGAGTGGTTTGTGACCAATAAACCATGCCTAGGGGTGGTCGTTAGACCCCCCTAGGCATGGTTTATTGGTCACAAATCACGACTACAAGTGGTGTAAAGCTTTTATACAACTGCCAGATTCATCCAACCTTATTTCTATACAATAAACACACATTAATCGAAGATTTATTGAAAAAACCATCCGCCAGAAAAAGTAGTTCCCACAACTACAAAAAAGACAAGTTGCCTCCATGTGGAAGCAGCTTGAAGTGCATCCAACCAAACTAACACATCCAACTGTGTATTATTGGAATGATTGAGAGAAGTTGCCTCATGTGGAAGCAGCTTGAAGTGCATCCAACCAACTAACACATCCAACTGTGTATTATTGGAATGATTGATTGAACATTTTATTACCAGATGCAGAATGGGTACAATACAGTACGGCTCAATACACACAATTGTTAAGGGAATGCAGACCTACTTTCCATAGAACTTCATTCTTAGATGCTTCTATATAAAGTAGGTAAAACAAATTAAAACATTTTCTTTGCCCTATAGGAAAAAACCGTTTTCTTCGCCCTATTTTTTTATTTATTTCTTTTAGCCTAAACTTAACCAGTTGGAAACCAGGGGTACAGTAATAAAATTAGCAATCAACCAATCAATCAATTCAATAGACCATGCTCACTTAAAACAGCGCTGCTTCTCTCTCAGTCTGACTCCCCCGCTGTTGCAGACAGGAGTGTGTGTGTGTGTGTGTGTGTGCGTGTGTGTGTGTGTGTGTGTGTGTGTGTGTGTGTGTGTGTGTGTGTGTGTGTGTGTGTGGGTGTATGTGTGTGTGTGTGTGTGTGTGTGTATGTGTGTGTGTGTGTTTGTGGGTACGCCAGCGTCGGACAGTGTGAGAGTGAACGCTGCAGTCAGTGGGAAGGAAGTAGAAATTTAAATCAATCAATTAATCAATCAATCAATCCGCGATTTTTCTTTTGTTCTAGATTGACTCAAGACCCATCAATTACATCATCCAACATTGTTTAAAGGACTAACACATTCCCCTTGACAGAATCGCTTCATATTTAGTCGTCATGGTGCTATCAACATATCCATTTGTTGTCCGCAATCTTGTTTTCTCCCGGAGTGAGCCGGGAGTGATATGTGATTCGGTTGTGGGCGGGTCCTGAGCCCAGGACCGTGGATTGTTGCCAATAAAGACGTGTAAATGGCCAATCAGAATCGAGAAATTTGCATGCCGTTGTATAAACCGTGGCGCTCGCTAGGTGCGATGTACACATTGTGTGGTTATTTTAACAACGCGCAGCATTGCAAATGTGAATCCCGCGGGGATATCCTTAATGATTGAAACCTATCGCTCGTTTGGCTCTGATTCCTTTCATATTCTCCGCTGTGGATGAGGAGCGAGGAAGGAGAGGAGCGCCTGGATTTTGTTTCATTCAAGCATAAAATTGAAGTGTCTATGCGTGGATTGTGGATTTTGTGTGATATTGTAACTGGGATTAAAATGTCTGATGAGATGCGCTGTTTGACGGATTTGAGAAATTGAATGAGCCGTTGACGTCACATTAATGAATGAGAATTAAGAGATAAAACTTCATTCAAAATAAAGAATATTCTAAACACGGGTCTCACGTTCATTAATGTATAAACAATGAATTTATCCCATCTGGCACAGTGGCACAGCGGTAGTGCTCAATCCTGGCAACCGGGCGACCGGTGTTCGAAACCCCGTGTTTCCAATATAATTTTTTGGAATATAATATTAATGATTATACGCAGAAGTAGCCTAGTTTTAAGTTAAAATATTATAAATCTACATGCATTGAGGATGTCATTCTTTATATAGCTCTCAACGTGCACCAAATTGAATTATTCCTACATTGCAAAAAGAAGGAAAAGACTAGGATTCGAACCCCGGTCGTCTGCGTGAAAGTCAAAAGGACAAACCGTCACACCGCAGTACAGATAAATAAAAAATCCACCATACATCAATCAATGGATAAGAGAGCCGTATCCTTATTCTGAAACAGTTTAACTAATTATTTTCGCTAGCAAGATCTCATTTGATTATTCAATGCATAAACCTACTGCCAGCAGGAACGTTTAAAAGAAATATAATCTGATTGATTGGGGTAATGAGGGATTTAAAATTAGCCTATAGATTATGCATTTAACTTGTCGGCAAGGCTATTGAGCCGCCTGCAATCTGTAAAACAATCAATCAATCAATGCCGTTAGAAGATCAGGATTTCTGCGATCTACACCTGCTGTCTTTTCAACTGAAGCGGCCGCGCGCACTTATCCAGAGTCTCAAGTCTGGCTCGA
>NC_140183.1:46087923-46162923 GCF_963971535.1 Notolepis coatsorum | reverse complement strand
CCTTCCCTTCCCCCCACCCCCCCCCCCCCCCCCAGGACCCCCTCTTGGACTATCCATCCATTATTCCGTTTAACGCCAGGGATTACAAGTTCATATGCTATCCTTTATCTTCTTCACCACATCTAACCAGATTGCTATGCTGGCTTCATTAACACCTAAAATTCGTGCGGTAGATATCTCTAGATAAATCACATCGAGATAGGTAAGAACCCATACCTTCCGGCACATTTTATCCGGTTGAATCCAGCGTGATGCTATCAGCTTTTTGGCAGCCGTGAGACCGGACAAAATTAGTCTCTTTACATGTACAGAGGTTGATAACTGAGAAACATCATTCAACAACAATACAGAAGGCAGTACAGGTATGGTCAGAAATAAAAATTCTGATAATTGAGTGGTTACTTCTTCCCAGAATATCTTAACAGGAGGGCATTCCCATACATATGCATAAATGTACCAATATCACCTTTAAACACAAGGAGCATCGAGGGTCTTGTTTAAGCCCTATTAGGTGCAAACGTCTAGGAGTTAAGTAAGTCCTATGAATAAAATTAAGATGAATCTGTTGATGATCCGGGTTGCGTGACGACAGCCGAACGTTTGCGTGACGACACCGATTGCTATGTTGTGATCCACTCCTAGGCGGAAGCAGCCGGAGGTAAGTCAGTACTGGAAGACAAGTGATGTCCCCAGTTCAAAATGTAGGCGATACTGCCACCTGGCGGGATTCGTTCGTCATTGCAATTCCAACGTAGGCAGCTGTGCCAGTGAGACCCAGGGAGCTCAGAGTGAGTGTTTAGAACGGGGATCAAAGGAAAAATATCAAAGGAACAAAAAACAAGATATCTAGTTTTTGGCGCTCAAGCGTTGGCGACGAAACACGAGATTATTCGTTTTTGGCGCAGAAAGAGTTAATGTATTGTGTAATTTAAAATAAAGGATGCTGGATCGACCACATCAAACTTCATCAGGCACCTGAAAACCTACCCGGATAGGTCAGTCACTTGGTAATGTGAAAGGTTAGCAGTGCATCTATGGATGGTTATCAAACATGTTTAGCTCAGCATCAGCTATGTAACGAAGTTTATCCTATAACCCTAGTTATATGAGTAGATAGCGAGCACTCTGCTCTATGGGATGTCCCGTGTCACCTAGCGTGACCTTGAAAGAATTCCGCTACTTGCACCTTTACTTGTCCGGTCACGCCCCCTTCCGCCCATATGCATATAAGCGAGGGGCGTGACCATACTCCACTTTCCCGAGTCTTGACCTTCGGTAGGAAGACAATCAGGTGTCCTCAGTGATTGAGGAGCAGATCGCTTGCTATCTACTCATATAACTAGGGTTATAGGATAACCTTCGTTATATTTCGTAAATAGCTTGGCTCTGCTCTGAGTCTATGGGACATAGGAGCGGAGCAGGGCGAAGAGCCCGACAAATGCACCCGCTGAGGTCCCCTACAACCATCAGAATACCGGGGAGGGTCCGGGCCCCCCCACCCCACATAGTGAGGGGTGGGGGGGAACAGGACACCGACAGTGCGAAAGAGGGGACAGCACCCAACAGACGCACAGGGTGAGCAGACCGCGGGACAGAAGGGCCCGCGACTATCCGACTGTGCGCCCCGCCCGCCACCAGGGAATGTACGCGAAAACATAAGCCTGCGTTACCGCTCCCACACCTCGTGGGGTCGGGGTCGTTAAACCCCGACGCTGCGTCCCAGCCACAGGCTACTCAAGGCAGGCTTACCGCAGAGGCCAGCGGCCAGGACCCGCATTTACAAAAGGGACCTGGTGAGGTCAACGAGGCCGCGGCATCGAGACCTCTCCAGCATTTACTCGTGACACCACCCTCTACACCGCCAGTGCATCGGACAGGGCCTACAACTGGCACTCCGCGAGGACCCCCCGGGAAGAGGCTCTGAAAAACTCCCAGAGGAGGAGGCTCTGTATGGAAGTTCTCTCTCCGAGGAGGAGGCTCCGCTGAGAGGGGGGGGCTCCGAAGAACTTCCTGAGGAGGCTCTGAAACTCCCTAAGGAGGAGGCTCCGAAGTTCTCTGAGGAGGCTCTCCCCCATAACCCTGTGGGGTCAGCTGGCACACTCCAAAAGAGGAGGTTGATCCCTTAACCCAGGCCGACAGGTAACAAGAGCAAAGCTCGACCTGCGCCCGGAGGGCTGTGAACTACACAGGAGCGCCTAGAGGGGCTGAGGGGAGGGTGTTCGGCATGCTGTGCACAATGTCACCATCTCGTGGGGTCACAACCTCACAGGGTCGAGGTCCTGGATCCTGACCCCGCCAATCTATTAATCCCACAGGGTTGGGGTTCAGAGAAAAGAGTTTGACACAATTGGCAGACATCATAAAACATGCAGGGGCATACTCTCGGGGAGCCGGGGTCAAACCCGGGCTCTACCAGAGAGTTGACTCCGCTACCGGCATACTGGGGAGACAACCATCCCAACAGAAAAGTGTTGCTCCCTTAACCCATCAAAAAACCCGGAAACACAACTGCGCGTATATACAGGCTATATAATGCAGTTTAAGGCGTTTCAGGCTTAAAAAAGGGTTAACCCAAGCCAACAGGTAACAAGGGCAAGGCCCGACCCATGCCTGGAGGACCGGGAACTACACAGGGACGCTTAGAGGGGCTGACTGATAATAAGAAGCCCCTTGACGCCCCCCCCCCCCCCCACCCCACAGCCGAGTGGGGAGGGAGGGGTGAAATGAATGGAGAAAGGAAAAACCCACTTAACAGTTTGCAGAAAGGGTACAACATAGTCCAAAGGAGAGGGGGATAGGTACACGTTTCGATCAAAAAACATCACAGGGGGTGCCACCAAGAAGGTCTACACGTGAAAGCACAGCTCTCGTGGCCCACCTAACGGGCGTGACCGCTGATGTTTGATCTACCCCGTAATTTCTCCCCGGAGATGCACGCGAGCCCTCGAGCTAGCCTAGTGAGCTGGCGCTCGGTAGAGAAAAAAAAACGCTGTTTATGGCCAGACCAGGGCGCGCTGGTCCCGAAGGCTGATTTAAATAAACACCTGAAAAACACGCCCGGGCCAGCGCTAATACCGGTCCCGTAAGACCAAGCACTGATATGAACAGCATGTAGGCTCGTAAAACCTGAGAACGGTGGCGGGCGAATTCTAACAAGAAAGAGCCCCCACAACGTTTCTCCCCCCTGTCTGGGTAGAACCAGGAAGGAACCGGTCCGAAAAAACCCATCTGTCACAAATTCTGCTCATACGAGAGGGGAAGACACCAGGTTTATCCCAGAGAGACCTCTTAAAAGACAACGTGAGTGAATAAATGAATGACATATTTAATTTCTTTTATAAATTTCTTCATACATCATACATTTTCCATCTTTTTTCATTTCTTCCCCTTTAATTTCCCCTTCCCCTCCCTCATACCCACCCCATCCCCCCCACACCGAAGTTGTTGAAAACACATCTGCAAAACATCCATGAAAACTTTATTTAACAGATTGCAGAATGGGTACAATACACCCATACAACAGACATACAACAGACATACAATTGCCAAGGGGATGTAGACCAGAAAAAGAGGTTTGTCTTGTCTGCATCAGGGTCCCCTATTTCCAATTCATAGTGACCTGCCACGCAGATCTCAACTCACGGATATATCTCTCGGGCCAATAAGAAAACGCGAAAGCCTGTGACGTTTTCAATGACTGGGAACCCCAGCCCCACTCTCTAAACTGGTGGGTATGGGGAATGCCCCCCCCCCCCCCTCCCTTCTCCCCGAGACGAGCAGGGTATGCAAATATTTCCCTGACGTCGAGAGAGCTGACGGAGCGGAACCCTACACACTCGCGTGATGACGCTAACGCGCACAAGAGGTGAAGAGGCGCGCTCGTTTTGAGCTACGTCCTCTCCCTTCATCGTCAGAATCCCACTGAGGATATAAACATACCCAAAGGAAAAAAGGGAAAGGGTTTATCCCCGCCCACCCTCGCATAAAATACGAAAATATGAGGTGAAGCATGGAGCGGCGCGACTAGTCGCGAACTGTGTTTACAATGAAAGACACCCACAATCGTGTGTTCGTTTCACCATGAACAAACAACATAGCAGCTAGCTACCAACCGTGGGCTCAGGGCTGCGCCTGTTCAAAAGGCGTGTTCACCCGCAGCCCCACGTCTCCGTTTCATAAGCGAAAGACTTGTCGTCCGCCATGCCTTTCACTTTATCACATAAAAAAACACACAGACTGAGTGAAAGAGAGGGGCCGCGCCCTTGGCTATGTGCTATGTACATTGCTTGCAAGCTAACATGATAGCAACACCAATTGTGAATTCAGAGTCTACGCCTGTTTAAAAAGGCGTGTTCTCACATGAACCCCACAACTCCCCCACACACAGAACGCCACCCGTCAACTTTAGCTGTTACAACAGACAAACAACGGGCCCTCATTACTTATTTCGTATGAGGGCTACCCCAAAATACACAGTGAATAAACACATGCTTGTTACAAACAAAAACTTGTCACTCCTTTAGAGGGACCTTTTTATTTTATATAAATATAAATTTATATAAATATTATTAAACATCAGGGATATCCTGACACAAAGTGTACTTACCTGCACAATTCTTACCCTGCCTACTTTTATACACTGCCTATCAAATTCATGTGTCGGTTCTATGCTAATTTTATCTCACTACCTCCTACTGTATGCACTGTAATTTTAAGATAACTATTTTATCACACTTTTTACTTCTTACTGATGACTATTTTTAAACTGAATCATTTTAAACTATTTTTATTATTTGTATTACTGAATCAAACTGTAAACAGAGAGCCTATTGGGATGCTAGATCCTAATGTGAAACACTGTGATTTACCATACCTTGCTATATTCTTACCCTACCTACTTTCATACACTTCCAATGAAATTCATATGTCGGTTCTATGATGTTAGAGTGATGCTCTGTTGTTGTGAGCGACACACTGCTCTGTTGTTCTATAAGGTAACTTAGAACTGTACTTTGTAAAGAAACTCAAAGTGTTAAGAGCGATGGAAACTCAAAGTACTAAGAGCGATACACTGCTCTGTTGTTATATATTTTTCTTTATTGAACAATCTTATCACACTTTTTACTGTCCGTTCTATCTTATTATTTTTAGCCTATTTTAAACTGAATCAAACCGCACTTTTTTTACTCTATCTAATCTATTCTATTTTATTATTTGTATTGCTGAAGAACTGTGATTTGCCTAACCTTGCTACCGCTCTATCTCTTTGTATTTGCATTTTTTATTTTTATGCTTGCTTATGCCTGTATTTTTTACTGTTGTGAAGCACTTTGAACTGCAACCTCTGTATGAAAAGTGCTATACAAATAAAGTTATTATTATTATTATTATTATTATTATTATTATTATTATTATTATTATTATTATTATTATTATTATTATTATTATTATTATTATTATTATTATTATTATTATTATTATTATTATTATTTAACATAGTATTTCGAAGAGGGGGGAAAGAATAAGGGGTAAGATGAAAAAGGCAGGAGAAAGAGCTTTTTCTTTAACAGGGAAGAGGGGCAACTAATGTAGCCCCACGCCCGTCCTGCTCGACGCTGACGGGAGCGCTCGTTTTGCGCCACCTCCCCATCACACGCCTAGTCAGAACTTTCACCAAATCGATATAACACATCCATAGAACGGTTGATATCCCCCACCCACCCAACCTCACGTAAAGCGAAGAGACACACAAGGTGAAAAAGGGAGGGTGGCTTCCAAGCGAACCCACACGCAAGCATATTGCATATGCGCGCGCCATCGCCTAGGAAAAACCACAGCACGCTAGCCACTAGGCGCGAGCCCTAGGCCCAAGTTTTATCTAAAACTTGGCCACATGAGCACTAGCGGCTCCTATTCACAAGCAAGAATTTGCCCCGTAACACTCATACTCCACGTCGAGGTATACACAACACGTTCAGTGAAACGTTTACACGCTGCTTCAATAAAGAAGAGGGTATTTTTTATCGAAGGAAACGTAGTTGTTTTTAGGGGGGGATATGGGGGTTTGGTGTACAAGAGAGAGAAAACAGAGGGAGAGAGAGATGAAGGAAGAAGGGGGAGGGGGGTACAGCCTGCAGTGCCAGGCATAGGCCCGCTCCCTTACCTGCTGCCCGGCGTGGTGCCTTCCTCTCGAGGTGAGCTCCACTGCACTCCACTGCAGCGTCTCTCTCCATGTTTACATCTCGCATCACTCGCCATTTGGCGTCTGGGCTCTTTTTTATTGAGCACTGACCTCGCCAGCGAGGCACCGAAGATGAAACCCCCGTCCCCTCCATGCAACATCTGGGATGTGCTGGTAGGGGACGTAGAGCCCACTCCGGCACCAGCATTTCCCCAGAGACCAGGGGACTTGAACCCCGCGGCCCGCGCATACTCTTCCTCCTACTACCGACCACCCGTCCTGCCTGCTTCACCACCGAGAGCAACGGCGGGAGCAAGCAGGCGGAGAGCTTGTGCCAAACTCGTCTGCCATCAGAGACCGCGCCCGTTCTTGTCGGGGGTCCGTTTCATGTTGACGCCGGAGCCACCTCTCTCACAAGGGAGACGCGCTCGACGGCTGCTGAGCGGCACCACACTCTGCGCCGTTTGCCATAGCGAACGGCAGAGATTGGGAGGAGGGAGTGCTGGTGGAACCGCCTGACCACCAGCCACAGCCGCTCACCGAATGACGGGGGCGAGCAGCGGCGGGGGGCTTGCGCCGTAAGTCATCCCCGGAGGGGACGCCGGAGCCGGAGGGCCTTCTCACTGAAGAGGGGCGCTCAACGGTCTCTGGGCGGTGCACACCCAGCTCTGCGCGCCGCCGAGGCTCAACCTCTCACCACGAACCAGGGAACCCCCGCGGCGCATAGAGGAGGTTGTGACGGAAATTGTTGGTGATGCCATCCTCGGGATCCGAAAAACAGCAACCACAGAGAATAACTAAGCTAAAAGCCACTTACATGCCGTGTGCGTATAACGAAACACTTCCTGAAGTGAAAGAATTGGGAAGGTGGAGTACGGTCACGCCTCTCGCTTATATGCATATGGGCGGAAGGGGGCGTGGCCGGACAGGTAAAGGTGCAAGTAGCGGAATTCTTTCAAGGTCACGCTAGGTGACACGGGACATCCCATAGAGCAGAGCCGAGCTATTTACGAAATATAACGTTGGCTTGCTACTAACGTTAGCTTTGGAACTAAGGGAGGTTCACTTTTCTTTTAACTATTTGTTTGCTCGTCACACTTGTGCTGTCTTTGCCATGGCATGACTATACAAATTTTCTGTGTTGTCCACATTCTGCTGCCACCATCTGCTGGCTAACATTAAACCGAGAGAAAGACCATGTTGATTATTAACATCGGCTACAGGCCAGTTACAGGTTTATTGTTGACCATGTAGCGTTATTGGCTGTGTTGAGGGATGTGTTAGTTGGAGACCCAGTGTAATTATACAATATGGTTGTATTCTGTTATTAAAAAATAGGTTATGCAGTTATTATTGCATGCCTAATAATGTTAGCAATATCTTCCTGTTACCCTGAGTCTATATAAATTGTTTAGCCACCCTCTCTATATTTAGAAAAAAAGATTGATACAGCCTGATGCTCATTACAACTCAAGATACTTGAGACTTGACTTGGACTTGTGACCAAAGACTTGAGACTTGACTTGGACTTGTGACCAAAGACTTGAGACTTGACTTGGACTTGTGACCAAAGACTTGAGACTCTACTTGCACAAAATTACTTCTGGGCATCTCTGCCCCCTGGTGACTGGGGGGTGCAGTATAGGTGTTAGGATATATCAGTCTCTAGGCTAATTAGGCCTAAATATATATATATATTTTTTTAAAGTGTCTGCTTAGAAGAAGTCTGCACCTTGGTCAAATGTAGTTGATTTATTTTTCATTTTCTTTCCAGCTGTAACTTTACTGCCTTCCTCAGACACACGACAGGTGTTGTTGTTATATGCTGTCAGCTTCGTATTTCTTCTTGTTCCTAGATAACAACCATCTGCTCCACAATATTTGATCTATGTCATAATTCGACAGCTACCTACGCTGTCCCTCATTTGATATTCTGTTGGTGCCTTATCCTTGTTTTTAACAAGGAAACTATAAAAGAAGGAAGGGTCATTACATCACTGTGTAGTGTGTGGAAGCCAAGTGTGGAACCTTTCTGTTCGGCCGACATTGAGTTTAATGGGATTGCCGTCTCCTTGTTTATTTAAACAGGTTATTACATTGGATCTCAGAATCATCTGCAATTTGTTGCATAGAACTAGCTAACGTTTGATATATTGTTTGATGTATATTTCCTCAGATAGCTTGTATTATTTAGAATTGTAATACAGGCTTCAATAGAACTGGCACCAAAGCCTGGCACCAAGCAGAGCATAGAACACTTGTATTCTGACGTGATAACCCTTCCTTCTTTTATAGTTTCCTTGGTTTTTAAGTATCTCTGGTACACCTTAAAATGGCTGCCACAGAACGTGTGCTATGTTGTAAATGTAGCAGGGTGGATTATCCCTGCTTCGTGGGAACGGGTGTGCACCGTCACTGGGTAGCAGGACACAGTAGAGCTCCGTCTGACTGCACCCTCGTCTTTGGGCCTGGAGCGTCAAACTGGAGGCCGGCAGTGAGAGTGGATGGGGCCCGGGATTTACCAACCTGGTCTGGTACTCTGGTCTTCCTCGCCTCTCCGGGGCGGTCAGCAGTACTCCCCAACTTGCTCTCACTTCCCCCAATACCTCCGTAACCCTCCCACACCTAGTGACTGATAGATGAATAAATAGATTTGTTCCCCCCGCAAGCAGTACCCTCCCTTGATGACCACTAGAAACCTTAATGACTGTAAGGGGAAAGTTGGATAGGAAGGGGTTAATGGTATTAACATTACCCACACCAAAACAGTCGTTTATAGGCTCATGAAGGGACACACACACAGAACTCCCACTAATTCTTTATAATTAATTGTACTGTTCAGTTACAAAGATTTAATGGCAATGGTTTAAATAGAATGGAATCTTACCATTACCCAAGTTGTAACTCAATACCTTCTAGACACTTATATTATATACCAATGTGCTTGACTCATCACCCACGTCTGGGTTAGTACCAGGGATAATACCTCTCTCAGGCTTTAATTATATGGTAATGATAATACCTCTCTAAGGCTTTACTTATGATACCACTGGTCAGTAACCTTCCCGCAGGGGAAGGGTTAATTAGATGGGAAATTATTATTAAAGAACAAACACGTTATCACACTCAAAGGAAATGAAAAAGGTGGGCCCACTTTACCAAAACAAAAGTCCTATACTAATGCCGGCATGTAATGTTTATGGGGTACCCCTATGAACTGTAGTTAGCAACATTAGCTTCGCCCGTAGGCCGCATCACACTGTGTACTGTGCAATAGGATCCTGAGCACCGAAGCTCTAATGTACTCAACCAAGATGGCGGCCTCGCCGCGCCACCACTGTCCGGGTGGTAAGATGGCGTCGAACGCTCTCGTCACGGGCGCTAGCAAGCGGGGTGGGGCAGAGGGAGCAGTAGAGCTGGGTGATGGCGACCTCTGCTGGACGGGACGAACTCCCGTGCTGGGCTGACGACCGCCGGTGCAGATGTAGAGCGCCGGCGAAGCCAGGCTGCTGACAGCCGGTGCTGGGTTGACGCGCGACAATAATCTGGCCCTACCTTAACTGAAGCTACTCTGTGGGTCCCAGACAGCCCTCCTCTTAGCCGCAACATACAATGACGCAGGGTGCCTCTAACCACCGGTCCTCTTCAAGCCACGCTGGCTGGGCACCTCACTGGAGGGGATATCGTTAACATAAGCCAACACTTGGCTATACCGCTTGTCTTCTAGGATAACTCGTAGTATCACTAGGGTTGTTCAGTGAGGACATGCAACACGCTACTACGCTTATATTTCTAGTATAACCCGTAATATACTCAAGTTCAATACGTTCCCCCGCGTGATCCACAACGGGGGCTCTGTCAAGACACGACCGACCAGGTCCAAGTCCAATGTCGAAGAGGCTGGCCCTCCTCACTTCCGTTCCTGTTGACTTGCTTCCTTCTCCGTGTCTCTCGTACGCTCCGCCTGCCACCGCCGCCCCCTGCTGGTACCGCCAACTAGCCCCACAGGAGGCACTGGGTGGATAGAATATGATCCAGTTTACTGTTTATAATCCATATTCCAGCCGGTGAGAGAAGGAGAAACCTGCGTCATTGTTCAAGGGAATATCAATGGAAACTAGTTAATATGTCTTGGTGCACCAAGGGGAGATAAAAGGCAAGTCAGCACTTCTGAATAATAGCCCCATATTCAGGGTGCTACATAAAGAAAACAAGGGTTGGTTTGGTGCATGAGACTCAGAAGGTTACCATGTCAAAGGTGATCACTGGGTGAATAATTCCCAGTGGCATTTCAACATCCTCATACATGCTGTCCAAACATGACATGACACATGCTTATGACCATGACAACAGTATCACAATTCAATAGACACCATGTTTGGTGTGTGTGTGTGTGTGGGGGGGGGCCCAATCATACCAAACACCAATACAGTATGTATTTGGTCTTTCATCATGTTACTCTTTGGTGAGTTCTTACACAGTGCAAAACAAAACATCTCCGCTGGCGAGAAGGAGGTTGAGACCCCCCTCCTATCCAGTGACAGTCTACAGTGAAAGGCTATTACTGATGATTTGCCTCAGCCACCAAGACCAATTCTGTGCTTGTTTACTCGCCCAACCCTCCCTGGAGAGGTGACACACTTGGTGCTTGGACCGACTGCGTCACTAATCAATCCTGCATGCTGGTAGGGCCCACAGAGAGATGCTCTTTTTTTTGTTGGCTTTTAAGGAAATGGTTTGTTGCCAGGCTTAACTCTGAACTAGGAGGGAGGAAGTGAGTTCCAATTCCAGATCAGAGGCGACGGGTGGCCTGTATGTATGTAGGCAAAGATGTCTTTCTGGCTGCCCAACATGGCCTCAGGCCTCAGTCTGGTGTCTTGACAATGTGATGGGAGTTGCCGTTGGTGCAGTGGGGGAGGAGACCTTTCTTTACCTGGAAGATGGAGGTCATGTTTATATGCCGCTGTTTTGTATTTATTTATTTGTATACTGTAAACCCAGCAGGGATCAATTTGTAGATGGAGTTTGACACAGATTCCCTGCCTTCTGGAGTCGACTGGGTTCAGTGAAAGTGGTTTTCTGCTCACCGTGACAGGGATGGAGTTTTCTGGTCTGGAGTTTGCAACTTAACGCCCCCACCTGTTTTCCCTTGTTTACTCTGCGCCTCCTTCGCTCACTTTCTCACTCTCTTCATGGTCGCCCCTAACAACCACTTCAGCTCAGCTCTCTCTTCTAATCGCTGTGGCAACTGTTATAGAGCTGGGTCTCCATGGTAACACCCTGTCCTGATTCCCTGATCAAGGACGGAGGGGGGTTTAAACAGTGCAAACACAGACTGAATGGACACGCACACACACACGCGCACACACACACACACACACACACACACACACACACACACACACACACACACACACACACACACACACACACACACACACACACACACACACACACACACACACACACACACACACACACGTGCGCACACACACACACACACACACACACACACACACACACACACACACACACACACACACGTGCGCACACACACACACACACACACACACACACACACACACACACACACACATAATCATGATTATTTTTATTTATATTGAAATCACAAGTATGTACTGTATAATGTAATAAATCTCACACAGTACTTTTTCCAAATCCGACTCCTCGAAACCAAAGTGTTTCCAGATTACTCAATTTGTTTTATATTTCTTCTCAACCAAATGCTGCCTTTCTGTCATCTTCTACAAGTTACCAAGATGTTTTTAAATAACTGGAGAAGCGCGCTGTGGCTCTCTCCTCCCTTTCAACACAAGCTGAAACTACTGTTTGGGCTGGCTTTAGCTGGCTGCTGCAAACTGGGCTGTAATATAATGTACTGGGGGGCAAGTGTTCCCGTCAAAGAAGATCCATCAGAAGAGTTTGTTTTTGGCACTGAGAGGCTTAGACTGTTATGAGAGGAGTCTGAAGAAGCTTATCATTGATATCAATCCACTTCTAACCCCAAACCAGAAGTCTGTCTCTGTAATCCCAGCAAGGGACAGTGCAGTTTATAGATAATAAACTTACCCCCCACTCTGCCTGCAGCAGGTCTTTCTCTCCACTCTTCGAACGGCAGATTTCTTGAGGAAAGAAATAGTGTGGAACCATATTTTGTTGATACAGTTAGGGAATGCACAAACACAAAACATTTTCTTTATCTTTTAGATAATGCTAGGCTATCCTAATGCCACAAATGTATTCAAACAGCAAACATCTTTTGATACATCTTTTGTTTCCTACAGCAACTGCCCCATTACAGAGCAAGGCTTCTGGTTAGAGTGGCTCTCGGTCAAGTGGCACACTTGTTCACATTACCTTCAGCGTACACTGCTGCAAAAATGCACCTTCTGAAAAACACTTTGACTAATGGTGGATTTCTTCACCGTCTTTTGTTGCTTTTCTTGGTGGGTAAGGTTAGCATGCTTGGCTTCGTGTTTGCTGTCAAAGTGCCGCCGTGAATTGTGTTCTTTTGGTACTGCCACTGTCTCGTTACAAAGAAGACATACCGCGCCCACGTGACACTAGACATGGTTTGCAAAACATTAAATATCTTTGGATCTTTGTGACAAAGACTTGCTTTAATTGTAGGCTGATTTGGGAGATTCTCTTCTCTCTGTCAAAATTGAAAGTGTATCTCTCCATCGCCCACAAGCTATCTGGCAGTGCACGGAAGTAAGGCCTAGAATCTTGAAATATCTAGATCATCGTTCGGAAATGTCTAGTCATTTTCTCCTCCGAATGCAGACTGCATCTAATCCACTGTATCGATCTATCTATATCTATATCTGTCACAAAGCTGTTAACCTGTGCGGCTGGGTGGCGCTCGTCACCAACGCAAGAGACACTGATATCGAATCCAGCTGTCAGCGTTGCTTCCGGCTTGGCTGGCCGTCATACTGGCTCGATTGGCAGAGTCAGCGGGAGGGAAGGGTGGGTGGGTGGGTCCGGGTCGTTGTAGACAGCGACTCCTACAGTTTGGTCGGGGCGCCTGCACAGCGAGGGAAGGATCTAAGAGAGGTAGTGTGACCTTCCACACGTTACACTCTCTCATTGAGAGTCCGCGCTGCCAGGTGAAAAGAAGCGGTGGGCTGGGTACACATGTGTCAGAGGAAGCATGTGATAGTCTCCGCCCTCCCAGACCGACGGTAGGGGGTAGAGTGCGCAACGACCAAGAAGGGGATTGGGAATTGGCATAACGACTAACATTGGGATGGGAGAAAAACGGAAAAAGATGCAGGATTTTCTTTTTTTTATAAAAAATACAAATTAAATAAAAAGCTATTAACCTATAGTTCAAGTTCAAGTTCAAGTTCTTTAATAGTTGTCATACAGAAGTACAGAATACTTTCATACAAAATGCTTCTTACTGTTACGCTCCAGAGACTGTGCTAGACAAGATAGTATCAAATAACATAATAACATAATATAGCATGAATTTAGAAGAAGAAAATGAGGTCACAGTGTTCGGTATAGACATATGTACAATGTTCTGAGTTACCATATAATATACAATACACAGTACTATGCAGTGTACTAATGTACAGTACTATCTAGTGCAAAGCAGAAATGGGATGAGGTACAATTTTAGGTACAATTTACAGTAAGGTGTACGAGTTGTAGTGCAATCCTTCATCCATAAATATAAAGTGTGGGGAGTGGGTGCTACAGTGTGTTTGTTTAAAGTGGGTGTGTGCTATAAGTGTGTGGAGTGGGTGCTACAGTGTGTTTGTTTAAAGTGAGTGTGTGCGTGTGGATGTGTGTGCTATGTGCGTTTGGTGGTTGTTGTTGTGTAGTGTTCATTCATTGTTCGTTTAGCAGCCTGATGGCCTGGGGATAGAAGCTTCTTCTGAGTCTTTCTGTGCTCGCCTTGAGACTCCTGTATCGCTTGCCTGACCGCAGCAGTTCAAAGAGGCAGTTGTTCGGGTGACTGGAGTCTTTAATGATTCTCTTAGCCTTGCCCTTGCAACGCTTGTAGTAAATGTTCTGGAGGGTGGGGAGCCCCCCTCCAATTGTGCGTTCGGCTGAACGTGTCACTCTTTGTAGTCTGCTTTGGTCTTGTGCAGTGCTATTCCCAAACCAGGAGGTGATGTTGCCGGTCAAGATGCTCTCTATTGTACATGAGTAGAAGTTCTTAAGGATCTTCTGGCTGACTTGGAACTTCCTTAGGCGCCTGAGGAAGTAGAGGCGTTGTCGTGCCTTCTTCACAACACTGTTAATGTGTGTGGTCCATGTCAAGTCCTCGGATATGTAGGCTCCGAGGTACTTAAAGCTGTTGACTCTCTCAACCGGTGCCCCGTCGATGCTGAGGGGGCTGTAGTCCTTGACCCCCGACCTCCTGAAGTCCACAATCATCTCCTTTGTTTTGCTGACGTTCAGGGAGAGGCTGTTTTCCTGGCACCATCCCGCCAGGACCTTGACCTCTTCCAGGTAGGCCCTCTCGTCGTTGGCAGAGATCAGGCCCACCACCACTGTGTCGTCAGCAAATTTGACGATTGTATTGCTACTCCGCTGAGCCACACAGTCGTGTGTGTACAGGGAGTAGAGGAGGGGACTCAGAACACAGCCCTGGGGGGCCCCTATGTTGAGGGTGATGGATGAGGAGGTGCAGTTGCCTGCTCTCACCACCTGGGGTCTGCCAGTCAGGAAGTCCAAGACCCACTGGCAGAGGTCATAGCCCAAGCCCAGGTCCCTGAGCTTGGCTATGAGTATGGAGGGGACTATGGTATTGAATGCCGAGCTGTAGTCGATGAATAGCATTCTCACATAGTTCCCCTGCCTCTTGTCCAGGTGTGATGCTGCTGTGTGCAGCACATGGGATATGGCGTCCTCCGTGGACCTGTTGGGGCGGTATGCAAATTGCAGGGGGTCCATGTTGATGGGGAGGGAGGAGCAGATGTAGCCCTTTACTAGCTTCTCGAAGCACTTCATGGCTATGGAGGTGAGAGCTACAGGGCGGTAGTCGTTGAGGCAAGCAGGCTACAGGGTACAGGGATAATAGTGGACTTCTTCAGGCAGGTGGGGATGACAGCCTGTTCTAAGGACAGGTTAAATATGTCAGTGAATACTGGGGCCAGTTGGTCGGCACAGACTTTTAGGACGCGGCCGGGGATGCCGTCTGGACCTGCTGCCTTCCTGATATTCACTTTTTTAAAGGTCCGCCTCACCTCATGCTCTGTTACCCTGAACACTGCGCCTCCATCAGCAGCCGACCCCCCCCCCCCCATTGCCGAGGCTTGTGAGCTGGTGTTGTTATTACCAGCATCAAACCTCGCATAGAAGGTATTGAGGTCATTTGCTAAGGAGATGTCACTGTTCAGTTTGAGGGAGGCGCCTTTGTAGTCTGTCATCGTTTTGAGCCCCTGCCACATAGCTCTAGAGTCAGCTTGTTCAAACTGGAGTTCAATTTTATCCCTGTAGCGTCGTTTGGCCTCTGACACAGTCCTCCTTACGTTGTATCGCGCCACCTTGTGGTCATTCATGTTGCCTGCCTCTTGATTTAAATTAAACCTGTTCAAGATGTTCACACGAAGGATCTGTGACGGCAGCGGTGGTTGGGGTAAATCCATACTATTCCCGACACTGTCGTTCAGGGACGTAATTATATTCACTTACATGCACCACATATCCGCAGTCTCTCTGTCGCTTACCCCCCCCCCCCCCCCCACACACACACACACACACACACACACACACACACACACCTACACACACACATTGAGCGAACAATCCTCATAGCTGCAGTGTTCCGTCAGCTGTCTCAGATGTCAGTGGCAGCACATCAGTGCTGTGACTCTGTTGACAGGCGTCAAAACAGAGCGCGACACCCCCTGACACGCATGGGCCCCAAGGGGGCGCCACTCTGACTGACACTCTGTCGCGGACACCAATACATCTCCTTCACAGACACAGCTGACACACACACACACTCCCAACGCACTGACCACACTTTGATCTGTCTGGATACACACACAGGAACTCGAGCAGATACATACACACATGCACACATGGGCGAATGCACGCACAGACACACACACATTAACACATGTGTATGCTTGCACACAGACACACACATAAGTCTATACACACACCCCCCCACACACCCCCCCCACCCCCCCACCCCCCCCACACACACACACACACACACACACACACACACACACACACACACACACACACACACACACCGTGTACATACACTTACCCCCCGGACTTACACACAGACACACACATACAGTACATGCACACAGTTCGATGGGAGCTGCAGGCGTTCCTAGAGTTCGACAGACAGATTGTGGAGTCAAGAACAGCTCCTTGTCTGTCTGCCACATATAACCGTCCTCGCTCAGTGAACACAGTACTTCAAGTTCAAAGCTATGCACACATGAATAATTGAGCAGCTACACTAAAATCCACATGTGCTTTTTAAAGCCTCACAGCCCATATCCGTGACTTGTAAAAAGTTAACACCAAAACTGCATCCACACCACGTTGTAATGTCTCTGTTTATTTCACACTGAGACATAATAAGTCATTGGGGATGTTGCAGCATTGTGTATTTCAGTTTTTTGGGTTTTTTTGGTATAAATATGTGATTATCACTGTTTCTTACAGGTTGGTAGGTTGTTTGTGCTGGTAGAAAGTTGGGGCAGGCAAGATGCTCAGCGCAGGAGAAAGCAGTGGATGCAAGACAAAATACATTGTTCATGTATTAGATTAGATTAGATTCAAATGTATTGTCATTATACCTAGGGCTGTCCCCGATTAAGTATTTGGATGGTCGACTATCATTGGCCAAAATTTGCCGTTAGTCGACTATTGGTCGACAAAAAAAAATTATAAAATTAAAAAAGTATTATATTTTTAAATACATTTTTTTTTTTTTTTTTTTTTTTGTATCATTCCATTTGGGCTGTGGGGGGTGCTTAATGTCTGAAGGAGTCGACTGAAGGCTTCTTGTCCTCTGCAAAAGCATGCAATTGGTCCACTGATGGATACATCTTGATATTTGTCTAGTCTAGTGTATTCATTAGATGGGTGAAATCCTCTTTCAGTGCCTCTGTGCCTGTTTTCGTAGGCAGTTAGCCTCTGGTATGCGTGCCATTAGCGTTAGCCACACTTCTAGGCCTATTTTCTTTTGGCAAGAATGATAAAAAAAATAAAGAAAATGTTATATATATTTGTTTTATATATTCGACTAAGAGGTTGGCCAGTCGACTATGGCTCCTTTCGACCAATTAGTCGACTAATCGACTTATAGGGGTCAGCCCTATTATACACATAACACAAGTACAGTACAATGAAAAGTGCTTTGGCATCCAACCAGAGTGCAAATGTAACAGTAAAGTGCAATAGTCATATACAATGTACAGGTGATTAAGCTGGGTATAAGACATATACATTAGTACTACTGAGTAATAGTGCTCATCAAATATATGTACAGATTTGTAGTATTAATATGTACAGTGATACAGGTATAAAGACACTATGGTGGTAAGTCATACTGGCCAGCAGTGTAACTATTGTAGTACGAGTAGGTACGGGATCTGTACAGATAATAGATATAGTATCTACAGACATGTAAAAAGGATTATAGGCAGGTATGTACAGACAGATGTGGATAGATATTTATAGTATACAATAAGAATTAGGGCTGGGACTTTATCGCATTCATTTCGATTAATTAACTACAGAAAGAATTAAAAGTTAAAAGGATTTATGCATTTAATCGCATGATGATTTTTCTTTATTGTGTAAGAATGTTATCTTTCAAAGGAGACCAGACTCATGCATGTGCTATAAGTATAAAGTAGTGCTGTCAGGCGATTACATTTTTTAAATCTAATTAATTACAGGATTTGTAATTAATTAATCTAATTAATCGCATTTTAATCGCATACCCATTTTATATTCTATATTCTATAATCATATTTCAAATTGCATGTGTCCGGATGGCAGAATTCAGTACTGTATCACTATCTACAAAACCTTCTGTTTAATCATCTTCCATTTATTCATTTGCTTAGATTTTTCAGGTCTGGTCAATTTTAGCATGGTGTTATTCACAGTCAAAGATAAAAAATAAAAATAAAATTGAATTGATATTCTCATTTGGTTCATTACAATTTACTCAAGCCTAGTAACAGACACAGTATTTCTGACACTGGGAATACATTGCCTAAGATCCATAGATGTCCCTAGAATCAGATACCAAGAACATGCAAATATCCTAAAAAAATCTGTAAATGTGTATTCTACGATCTTATGGAATGAATGAGATAAAAATAAAATGATTAATCAAATTAACGCGATAAAGTGACAGCCCTAGTATAAAGTATAATAAATCGCGGGCGGCTGTGTGGCGCAGCGGACATTGCGCTCGTCACCAACGCAAGGGACACCGGGTTTGACTCCGGCTGTCTGCGTTGCCTCCGGCTTGGGCCAGCCGTCATACTAACTCAATTGGCAGAGTTAGCGGGTGGTAGTCGTTTTTTTTCTTCCAATGGTCAACTGTTCTGGAATGTACTTGAAAGTACTGCGTTTTACTTTTACCTTGAAAGTGCTTGAGTTTACAAAAGGTCCTTTGCGCTATATATATTATTCCTAAAATTTGTTAAAAATGGCATTGATCTGTTGGTCTATGTAGTAGCTAATACAGGATTTTGCTGCTTAAACATAATGTATAATGTATATTCATTGATTCGCTCATATACCAACATTTATTTGAATTGAAAATGTTTGCTTTTCGCATCAAATATTGATATGTGATAAAAATGTGATTCATTTCGATTAATTAACTATAAAGTCTCGAATTAATTCGATTAACATTTTTAATCGAGTCCCACCACTAATAAGAATACATTTGTATACGATATATACATTATACATTACATACAGAGTTATAGGTTATATGCAGGTGTATTCAGACATATGGATACAGACATATGGATACAGATATGGATATATATATATATATATATATATATATATATGCGGTAAATGTAAATATATATAAATGTATATGGTATATATAGCACTATTGTACATGTTATCATACAGAGTTATATGGGTAGACTATAGTACATGATGTAGGTAGTTATGATTACTATGATTACAGTGTAGGGCAGTTGTATGCAGTGAAAGCAGTAGGTACAGTAGGTATAAATTGAGTATACCGAAGTTACAAGTCTTGGTGTTATAATAGACTCAGACCTAAGCTTTAAATCACACATCAACAAGGTGACAAAAACATAATTTTTCCACCTTAGAAACAGCTAAGGTACGGCCGTTTATAAATCAAAAAGACGCTGAAAAACTGATCGATGCCTTTATCTCAAGCCGACTTGACTACTGTAATGCACTCCTCACTGGCCTCCCAAAAAAAAACACAGAACGACTCCAACTCATTCAAAACTCGGCAGCTATAGGCTACTAACTAGAACCAAGAGGAGAGACCACATCAGTCCTGTATTAGCTAACCTACACTGACTTCCGGTAACATTTAGAATTGATTTCAAGGTCCTCCTCCTTATATACAAAGCACTAAATGGAACAGTACCAAGCTACATTGCAAATTCTCTAGTCAACTATGTGCCTCCTAGAACATTGCGATCATCTACTACTGGTCTATTGAAGGTTCCAAGCCACAGTCTAAGGAAAATCGGGGATGCAGCCTTTGCAAACTATGCACCAAAGTTATGGAACACACTACCTATGGACATTAGGGAAGCTATATCTCTTAATATTTTAAAAAATAAGCTAAAAACTTACCTCTTCACCATAGCCTTCTAATACTGTGCACTATTTTACTCTGTCCATTCTATTGCATAATTTTACTATCTATTCTATTCTACTATTCTATTATTGCACTGTATTATTTTACTCTGTCTATTTCTTTTTATTACAGGTTCAAAACTGTCAGGTTTTTATTGCACTGGGCTACAGCTTTCTGTCTATTGTTTATTACAGGTTCAAAACTGTCGGGTATTGAACTTGTAACTGAGGGGTACAATTCCCTGACTGTATTGTTAGATATGATACTTACTACCACTACCTCTTGTACTTTAGACTCTGGCCACCCAGTACTAGGTATAAATAATTATGATAAACACTCCCACCTGATGAAACGGATCCAACACAAATGTACCAAGTCGAAAGTCTGCGTTTATTAATAATACATTCTCTTCCATCTGAATGCGTCTTATTTCCAGGCGTATGTGCTCTTCTTCGCTCCGTTGCTGTATCTGCAATCGATCGCGTTCACCCTGGAGTCTATCGCGTTCAGTAGAGGCTTTCAGGCTGACGAGGAATGCCTGCTGTAGTGTCCTCTCTGCCTCGCTGGGAGAAGACGGTGGTATAGGGGAGCCGTCCCTTGGGGTACTCCGTGCGGAGTCTTGGAGCTCTATCTCCACGGTGCTCTCCTCATCTTCTTCCGTGCCGAGTTCTCTCTCGGTAGTGTTGTCTTCCTCCCGGGACTCGTCGGGGACTACTTCTTCGGTATTGGCGGGGTGTAAAGTCATGTCTGGTTCCCCCTGGTCCCCACCGTGAGCTGGGTCAGTTACGTTAGAACCCATAGGGGCCTCTATGGTCGGGGTAGCCTGGTCGTTAGGGTTAGACATAATTTTACTTTCTAGTTTTACCGCGTTTACTGTTGGTAGAAGACTAGGTTGTTGACTGACAGCGTAAGCCTCTAGGTACTGAGGGAGCTGTCGTTTGCGCCGCGGGCGTTGTTGGTTAGGAGGATCGTTTCGTGGAGTGTTCATCATAGGCCATTTTAATATTAATAACACTATATTAATATTACACTGATTACCCTCCGGCTCGAAGGACCAATTGTAACTGAGGGGTACAATTCCCTGACTGTATTGTTAGATATGATACTTACTACCACTACCTCTTGTACTTTAGACTCTGGCCACCCAGTACTAGGTATAAATAATTATGATAAACACTCCCACCTGATGAAACGGATCCAACACAAATGTACCAAGTCGAAAGTCTGCGTTTATTAATAATACATAGCAAAAGGTATGTACAACGATCACTTAATTACATTTATGATTTGAAATAGTATGCACTTTTATGGCAAATGAGTATTCGTAGGTAGATCAATATCGAATGTCCAATCTCTGATTGCGCAGGAAGTAAATATACAACCTGGAATATTTAGGGAACAATAGCAATGATACTTGAATGATTATATAGCTGGATACACTAGGGGAAGGTTCCGACTGCTTGTAGGACAGCTGGAGGGGGGGGGGTAGAGTCTGGCTGTATCCCGTCTGGCCGAGGGTATCCTGGGAGAGCCCACAGTCGTGCGACCCGGTGCCCAGCGATCCTCGATCCACAGATGAAAGCAGTTGGACTCTCTGTGGCCGGCGTCCTCCGGTCCACGATGGAGAGACGTGAGGCGACCTCGTCGTGTAGAGCGTCTTCTCACCTGTCGTCCTCTCCGGGGGGGGTATTTCCAACACACCGCAGTGTTGGCCTTTATCCATAGAATAATCAAAGTACTCAAAGCATAATCCAAGCCGGGGAAGGCTAGCCGTCGTCGGTAGAATAATCCAATATACAGGTCCACTCGCTCTTTGGCCTGGAGCTCCTCGGGTGCAGCTTCACGTGGGGTCAACCACCCTGGATAAGCGTCCAGCTGATGCCCGAAACGATGGGGGTGCTGATTACTATAGAACTCTTACCGCACGAGGCACTACATATGAATAGACTATTATTAGCTTAATAGAATACGTCCAACTCGACGATATAGTGCCAAATATGACTATTCAAATATTAATATACACGATGTCTCAATGCCGATACTGGGCCGAATTGGCCTTACTGCCCACACGTGGTTCGCGGGGAGGCTTTTGCGTCTGTCACTCTGTTGGAGGGTAAGGAACTGGACTAAAAGAAAGCTCTACTTTAATAGCGCAGTATATATACGCACTATGAACAAATAGTACCATTAGTGGTGCGGTAGACATATTCCTACGCGGAACTAGGACTTGTCCATACATGTTGAGCGGTACGATTGAACCTGGTCTGAGGGGTATGGCGACCTGGCACCAAGGTCTCGTCCAATGGTAGAATGGAGACTATTATGGGATGTTCAGTAGACTAGAAGGGATATTCAATGCATATTGTACAAGGAATATACAAGGGATATCAGGGGATATACAAATACAATTAAATATATATATATAAATAAATATATATATTCGGTTTAATCTGATCCTTCAGAACAGCCGCCCCCTAATTGGTCCCAACCCAATTAGTTAAGCAGAGACAGATTAACCGCACTGTCTACCACTCAAGGGTTCGCTGTAAGGGTCAGTCAACTCACAAAGTCATAGGGTCATGGTCATCATCGATTGTGTCTGGGAGTCGGGGCAGTTCTATGAGCCTCGCCACAGGACGGGTGTAAATGCGCCCCTGGACGAGTACTTCAGCTGCTCGGACCTTGCCATCGGCACCGGTGATCACTTTGCTTACGCGGCCAGCCGGCCACATAGCTCTGGGTAGTGACTGGTCAATAATCATGACGACTGTTCCTTCCGTCAAATTGTCTCTCTCTTTTGCCCACTTCTGGCGGGTCTGTAGAGACGGTAGGTAGTGCAGTAGGAAACTGCTCCAAAACTTGTCGGCTAATACTTGGCTGTACCTCCACATTCGTTGGCCGTTCGCTTCTTCAGGCCGGTACATTGTCTGGGGTAACGCGGGATCTAGCCGCCCCATCAGGAGGGTGTTGGGGGTGACTGGGTCGACATCTGCTACATCACTGGAGACGTAACCGAGGGGCTTTGAGTTCAATACTCCCTCGATCTCCGTGAGGACTGTCATTAGGACTTCTTCCGCCACAGTCTGGGCCCCAAGTACTGCGTACAGGGCTGTCTTTATAGAACGTACTTCTCGTTCCCAAGTTCCACCGAAGTGGGGTGCGTTTGGGGGGTTGAATTGGAAGTCAATCTGGGCTGGAGCGAGGTGGGTCTTAAGTTCTGGGCCCATAGCTTGGAAGCTCTCCCTCAGCTCTCTTTCTCCGCCTTTGAAGTTTGTCCCGTGATCGGACAATAATGTAGACGGTTTTCCTTTCCGTGATGTGAATCTTCGGAAGGCCATAAGGAATGAGTCTGCGCTCATGGTCGGAAGGAGCTCGATATGTATCGCTCTGGTGGTCATGCATTTGAATACAATACCCCACCGCTTCTCGGTGCCTCTTCCTTTCTTTATGTGCAGCGGGCCAAAACAGTCCATGCCTGTTGAGTGGAATGGCTTGTCGCCGAGTCGGAGGCGACATGGAGGTAGGTCAGCCATCCGTGGTATGCTGGGCTGCGCGCGCCACTTTCGGCAGTCTAGACAGGTTCGCTGGAAGCGTCGCACCGCCTCTCTTCCTTGAAGTATCCAGTAACGACGTCTGATTTCCGCGAAGACTCTCTCTGCTCCTGCGTGGTGTACATCCTCGTCGTATTTCTTTATAATCAGCTCTGTGACCTTGTGTCGGCTGTTCAATACGATCGGGTACTTAATGTCATTCGGTAAATTGGGGGCTCTCCGCAGGCGACCACCCACTCTGATGAGGGTATGTGTGTCACTCTCGGGGGCCAGATGAATCAATCTGCTGTCTGATGGGACGGGCTTTCCTCCCTGTAGACAGTCTAGTTCATCGGGGAACGAGTCTCTCTGAGCTTGTTGCAGTAGAAGCAGTTCTGCTTCCTCGTAGTCAGCTGCTGACATATCAGCGGGGGACTTAATCTCTGGGTGGTGCCGCAGGAATGTTCGTTGCTGCGCACTCTCTATGGTAATGCAATCGTCTATGTTGGGGTCTGCGGAGACAACAGTGCTCAATCCACAGAACATGGGTTTCTTATTCTCAGCCTCCTGGTCACTTGCTTCCCTCGGGGTGGGCGTGGGCCAATCTCCTTCCGGGAGCTTGAGGAATGCTGGTCCGTCACTGTAGATGTTATGACGGGTTAAGTCATCTAGGGACATTCCCCGGGTGATGACGTCAGCTGGGTTGTGTTTTGTATCAACATAGCGCCAGTTTGCTTCTCCGGTTAACTCTCCGGTTAACTCTTGAATCTCAGTGACTCTGACTCCCACGAAGACTTTGTATTTGCATGAATCCGATTTGATCCAGGCGAGTACTGTCGTGGAATCTGACCACAGGATTGTTCTATGCACCGGAATGGTGAGCTCACGTTGGATGAGCGTGGCTAGATGCGCTCCTGCGAGGGCTGCGCAGAGCTCTAGACGTGGGATAGACTGTTGCTTGCGTGGGGCTATTCTCGAGCGGGCGAGGATGAATGCTGTGTAGATCTCTCCCCCCTCTTCTTGGGCCCGCAAGTAGGCTACTGATCCGTAGGCGACCTCGGAGGCGTCACTGAAGACGTGTAAATCCATTTTACATGTCTCTGGCCTCACCGTGGGTGGGAAGTAGCTTCGGCGTATATTAACGCCTGGGAGTGAGTGGAGTTCCATCTCCCACTCTCTCCAGGTGGATGCAAGGTGTGCGGGAATGGGGTCGTCCCAGCCCTGGTCCTTGTCCCACAATGCTCGTACAATCATCTTTGCCCTGGTGGTGTACGGTAGTATACATCCTAACGGGTCATATTGTCGGGCGAGTGTTCTGTACACACTCCGTCTGGTGGTCGGTATTGCCGTCGACCTTCCCTGCTCCGTGGTCAGGGGTTTGTGTCTATAGTGGAGCGAATCTGTTTTGAAGCGCCACACTAGTCCTAGTGTCATCTCTTGGGCTTCTCCTGGGATTGTGGCCATCCAGGTCTCGCTGCTCGCTGCCTTGTCCTCGGAGGAGAGGCTGCGCAGTACGTGCGGATCGCTGCTGGCCCACTGCCTGAGATCAAAGCCGCCTTTGATCAGAGAGGCGCGGAGTTTATGTAGGAGAGCCTCGGCTTCTTCCTGGGTCGAAACGCTTTGTAGACAGTTATCTACGTAGAAGCTGTTCTTCACACTGTGTCGGACCTCTTCGTCCGCTGCTGGGTCCTCTGCGACATGTCTCTGTAGTGCAAATGTAGCACAGCATGGGCTGCATGTAGTTCCGAAAGGGAGGACTTCCCATTGGTAGATGGCTGGGTGCTCATCTCCTGGCCTCTCTCTCCATAGGAACCGCAACAGGGGCTTGTCCTCCTCTACTAATCTCACCTGCAGGAACATCCCTTTGATATCCCCGCTGATAGCCACCTTGTCCTGGCGGAAGCGGAGTAGTACGCCTAGTAGGGAGGGGCCGAGTGTAGGACCGGGCAATAGCTCTTTATTCAGATTTTGGGATCCGATCTGGTAGCTGCAGTTAAACACGATGCAGTCTTTGCCGTTGTGATGAACCTTGTGGTGGGGCACGTACCACGATTCAGTCGTCTGGTCGGCCTCTTTAATGTCAATCTTTGTGACGTGTCCCGCTGTGATGAGCTTCTCAATCTCAGCACGGTATACACTTTCTTGGGCGGGGTCCTTGGCTAAGCGCCGCTCTGTGTTTAGTAGGTACCGCTCTGTGGCGTCTTTCTTTGCGTGAAAGGTAGGCATCCCTTCCCGCCGCAGGAGTGGCGTGGCGTATCTCAACACGCCGCTGACTGGGACTCTCTTTGTTCCCGTCTCGAGGAGGTTAATGGCGTAGATGTCGTCTTTAGAGCGAATGTCTTTCTTTTCGTTCTTAAAGGGCATTTGTTCTAAGGTCCATAGCCTCTCTACATGCTGCAGGAGTGCGGTGTCTCCCTCTGTGACTTGGGAGTGGAGACAGCTAGTGGCTGTGGTTCGGTTGAGAGATTTGGCGAGTGGGCCTTGGAGAGTCCATCCTAGGCGGGTCTCGACTGCTGCAGGACAGCCTCTGGGTCCGGTATGAACCCGGTCTATCGGGACAATGAGGTCTGCATGGTCGGAGCCTATCAACAGTGTCGGGGTAGCACCGTCTATGAGTGGGATCGGTAGCTTGCGTAGATGTACATATTTCTCCATCAGCTTGGCTACGGGGTATGTGTACCGCGACAGTCCTATTTCTTGGCTGGTGAAAGCGTCTGTAATCCTGTACCGTCGCTCGGGCTGGCCGCTTGCTGCGATAGAGAATGAGACATTCTCGCCCTTTATCGTTTTCAAATCTCTTCTTATTGTCCGAATTGTCATTTGGTTTTCGCTCCCCCGCAGCCCTAGCTGGGCCGCAGCGGACGCAAGCAGAAGGGTCTTCTCTGACCCGTCATCAAGGACGGCGTAAGTGTCCATGACTTTATTCTGGTAGCTCAATGTCACACGGACTACCTTTAAGAGCACTCTGGCTCCGCTGCTGCTGGCGGGGTCGATGTACATGACGCTTGCTTTGCTGCTGGATGGTGCGGGTGGAGGCCGCCGTCTGTTACTGTCGTGGAGTATGTCCAGATGGGCTCCATCGCACCGACTGCACTTTTTCTTTAAGCGGCATTCGGCTGCCATGTGTGATCGCGCACAGCAAAAACAGCGTCTGTTGGACTTTATCCATTGACTCGCTTCCTCCGCATTCATCTTGGGGAATGAGTCACATTGTGACAGCCAGTGTTCTTTCTCACAGTAGGGGCACACTATCTTCCACTTCTCCTTTCTTGAGGGGGTACTGTGGCTCCTACTGCTTGGCACTGACTCCGATTGGTGCATGACAGTCACCGATCTTCTTCCATCATTTAGTCTCCTGGTTCCTTCTCTGGAGCCAGGGGTGCTCCGTCCGAATGTATCTAGCCGTAAGCTGCTGACTTCTCTCGCCAGGAAGTCGGCTAGATCGAGGAGGTTCGGTTCGGGGCCATTAGGGTCTCGGTGGTCTCTCTGCCGCCTAAAGCGCTCCTGTCGGGCGGGCGGTAGCTTCTCCAAGATCCTCTCTACATTTGAGTTGGCGTATAGTTCATGCCTACCCTTTTCCCTCTGCGCTCCCAGCATCCCTACCAGGGACTGCACTCTGATGGACAGGTCGTCCAGTGCTCGATTGTCTGTTGCTGGGGGTAGGCGGTCGATGTGCCTGATCTCCTGGATCACGTAATCCCATATACGTCCATATTTCTGGTCCAACGCTACCAGCGCTGCGGTGTATGGGGTCGTGGAAGTGGCGTAGGCGAGCGCTATGTTGTGCGCGCGGGGTACCTTTAAATGGTTCAGTAGTATCGCGTATTTATGGCGTTCATCAATGACATCCACCAACATTGTCTCCAGACACATGCGGAGCTCCGTATACTGGGCCCGGTTCTCCTGGGTGAAGTCTGGTACCATAGGTGTGCCAATGTATGACGCGGATTGTTGATACATCGGCGAGCGTTGGGGGAGAGGCCTCCTAGGCGAGTCTCCTCCTGCTCCTTGGCGTGGGCTGGTACCGGCTGTGTACCATGGCCCGCTGGTCCAGGTGCTGTTCCTTGGTGCGGGTCGTGTGTCGTGCTCACCCGTGAATAGCGTCGGGGGTCTGTAGCGCAGCTCCGCGGGGGTATAGCCTGGGCTGTACTGGACCTCCTGGTCCGGTAGAGTACTGTGCTGTCGTCGGGCGTGGTTCTCCTCCTCTTCCTCTTCGTCTTCCGTTAGGTCATCCAGGGCTTGTAGTCTCTGATTTAGCCTCTCCGCAGTGTATGCTGCTCCTTCCCGGTGGCTGGGTCTCGCTTGGACCGGTTGGGGAAGGGGGTCTGCGGGGGGTATAAACCTCGTCTGTTGGTCAAGTTCAGGGTCGCTTACTCGGCTAGGGGATGCCGCCCTGGAGTGATGTCTAGACGAGTTCCTGGAGCCTCTGGTGGAGGGAGGGGGTGTTGTCCTTCTGATCAGCTGTTCTATTAGTTGCGCTTGTGCTCTGTCGCGCTCGGCTTCGCGCTTGGTGAGATCCGATTCTCTCTGGGCACCGGTGGCGGCGCGCTGGGCGTCGGCCCGGTCTTTTGCCATATTCTCATCCATCTGAATGCGTCTTATTTCCAGGCGTATGTGCTCTTCTTCGCTCCGTTGCTGTATCTGCAATCGATCGCGTTCACCCTGGAGTCTATCGCGTTCAGTAGAGGCTTTCAGGCTGACGAGGAATGCCTGCTGTAGTGTCCTCTCTGCCTCGCTGGGAGAAGACGGTGGTATAGGGGAGCCGTCCCTTGGGGTACTCCGTGCGGAGTCTTGGAGCTCTATCTCCACGGTGCTCTCCTCATCTTCTTCCGTGCCGAGTTCTCTCTCGGTAGTGTTGTCTTCCTCCCGGGACTCGTCGGGGACTACTTCTTCGGTATTGGCGGGGTGTAAAGTCATGTCTGGTTCCCCCTGGTCCCCACCGTGAGCTGGGTCAGTTACGTTAGAACCCATAGGGGCCTCTATGGTCGGGGTAGCCTGGTCGTTAGGGTTAGACATAATTTTACTTTCTAGTTTTACCGCGTTTACTGTTGGTAGAAGACTAGGTTGTTGACTGACAGCGTAAGCCTCTAGGTACTGAGGGAGCTGTCGTTTGCGCCGCGGGCGTTGTTGGTTAGGAGGATCGTTTCGTGGAGTGTTCATCATAGGCCATTTTAATATTAATAACACTATATTAATATTACACTGATTACCCTCCGGCTCGAAGGACCAATTGTAACTGAGGGGTACAATTCCCTGACTGTATTGTTAGATATGATACTTACTACCACTACCTCTTGTACTTTAGACTCTGGCCACCCAGTACTAGGTATAAATAATTATGATAAACACTCCCACCTGATGAAACGGATCCAACACAAATGTACCAAGTCGAAAGTCTGCGTTTATTAATAATACATAGCAAAAGGTATGTACAACGATCACTTAATTACATTTATGATTTGAAATAGTATGCACTTTTATGGCAAATGAGTATTCGTAGGTAGATCAATATCGAATGTCCAATCTCTGATTGCGCAGGAAGTAAATATACAACCTGGAATATTTAGGGAACAATAGCAATGATACTTGAATGATTATATAGCTGGATACACTAGGGGAAGGTTCCGACTGCTTGTAGGACAGCTGGAGGGGGGGGGGGGGGTAGAGTCTGGCTGTATCCCGTCTGGCCGAGGGTATCCTGGGAGAGCCCACAGTCGTGCGACCCGGTGCCCAGCGATCCTCGATCCACAGATGAAAGCAGTTGGACTCTCTGTGGCCGGCGTCCTCCGGTCCACGATGGAGAGACGTGAGGCGACCTCGTCGTGTAGAGCGTCTTCTCACCTGTCGTCCTCTCCGGGGGGGGTATTTCCAACACACCGCAGTGTTGGCCTTTATCCATAGAATAATCAAAGTACTCAAAGCATAATCCAAGCCGGGGAAGGCTAGCCGTCGTCGGTAGAATAATCCAATATACAGGTCCACTCGCTCTTTGGCCTGGAGCTCCTCGGGTGCAGCTTCACGTGGGGTCAACCACCCTGGATAAGCGTCCAGCTGATGCCCGAAACGATGGGGGTGCTGATTACTATAGAACTCTTACCGCACGAGGCACTACATATGAATAGACTATTATTAGCTTAATAGAATACGTCCAACTCGACGATATAGTGCCAAATATGACTATTCAAATATTAATATACACGATGTCTCAATGCCGATACTGGGCCGAATTGGCCTTACTGCCCACACGTGGTTCGCGGGGAGGCTTTTGCGTCTGTCACTCTGTTGGAGGGTAAGGAACTGGACTAAAAGAAAGCTCTACTTTAATAGCGCAGTATATATACGCACTATGAACAAATAGTACCATTAGTGGTGCGGTAGACATATTCCTACGCGGAACTAGGACTTGTCCATACATGTTGAGCGGTACGATTGAACCTGGTCTGAGGGGTATGGCGACCTGGCACCAAGGTCTCGTCCAATGGTAGAATGGAGACTATTATGGGATGTTCAGTAGACTAGAAGGGATATTCAATGCATATTGTACAAGGAATATACAAGGGATATCAGGGGATATACAAATACAATTAAATATATATAAATAAATATATATATTCGGTTTAATCTGATCCTTCAGAACAGAACTGTCTGTGTATCGAGCAGAAGAGACTGTCATGAGCAGGAGACTACTGTCTGATACGGCTTGCCTTAAAATGTGCATTTGTGGTGTCAGGCAACGGGAGACTGTCATGAGCAGGGGAGACTGTTAGCTTTAATACTGTCTGATATGGCTTGCCTTAAAATGTGCATTGTGGTGTCAGGCAGAAGAGAAGACTGTCATGTTTTGAACTATGGATACCGAACAAAGGTTTCAGAACAGTTTTACTTTTACCATTGTACGACTTTGAACTGTTGAACAGTAATCCAGAACTATTTTATTGCACTTTATACAACGGCATGCAAATTTCTCGATTCTGATTGGCTGAAACAGTCCATTTACACGTCTTTATTGGCAACAATCCACGGTCCTGGGCTCAGGACCCGCCCACAACCGAATCACATATCACTCCGCCGGCTCACTCCGGGAGAAAACAAGATCGCGGACAACAAATGGATATGTTGATAGCGCCATAACGACTAAATATGAAGCGATTCTGTCACTGCGAATGTGTTAGTCCTTTAAACAATGTTGGATGATGTAATTGATGGGTCTTGAGTCATTCTAGAACAAAAGAAAAATCGCGATTTGATTGATTGATTAATTTGCATTTTTTTTCTATTTCTTTTTCCTTCTCTCTGACTGTCAGCGCTAGCTCTAGTCTCCACCCACCGCCACACCCCCCCCCCCCCCCCCACACACACACACACACACACACACACACACACACACACACACACACACACACACACACACACACACACACACACACACACACACACACACACACACACACACACACACACACACACACACTCCTGTCTGCAACGCGGGTCAGACTGAGAGAGAGCTGGGTGCTGCGCTGTTCTAAGTGAGCATGGCCTATTGAGTTGATTGATTGATTGATTGCTAATTTTATTACTGTACGCTTGGTTTCCAACTGGTTAAGTTTAGGCGCTCTACAGTAGGTTTAAAAAAATTAATAAAAAAATAGGGCGAAGAAAACGTTTTTTTCCTATAGGGCAAAGAAAACGTTTTAATTTGTTTTACCTACTTTCTATAGAAGCATCTAAGAATGAAGTTCTATGGAAAGTAGGTCTGCATTCCCTTAACAATTGTGTGTATTGAGCCGTACTGTATTGTACCCATTCTGCATCTGGTAATAAAATGTTCAATCAATCATTCCAATAATACACAGTTGGATGTGTTAGTTGGTTGGATGCACTTCAAGCTGCTTCCACATGAGGCAACTTCTCTCAATCATTCCAATAATACACAGTTGGATGTGTTAGTTGGTTGGATGCACTTCCGATCTGCTTCCACATGGAGGCAAATTGTCTTTTTTGTAGTTGTGGGAACTACTTTTTCTGGCGGATGGTTTTTTCAACAAATCTTCGATTAATGTGTGTTTATTGTATAGAAATAAGGTTGGATGAATGTGGCAGTTGTATAAAAGCTTTACACCACTTGCAGTCGTGATTTGTGAACAATAAACCATGCCTAGGGGGGTCTAACAACCCTCGGCTGCGCCTCGGGCCTAACGACCACCCCTAGGCATGGTTTATTGTTCACAAACCACTCCTGCGCGTGATGTAATGCTTAAGTAAAATATATATATTTTTTTATCTATTCTATTCTACAATTTTATTGCACTGTACTATTGCACTATTTTACTCTGTCTATTTGATCTTGCTCCTTTTTATTATTGTCTATTTAAAACTGAATCAAACCATAAACTAGGTGGCCTGTTGGGATGTTAGATGTTTAATGTGAAAAACTGTGATTTTATATGTCTGCACTTTATGTGCTCATTTTATGCCTGTCTTTTTTCTGTTGTGAAGCACTTTGAGCTGCAGTTTCTGTATGAAAGCTGCTATACAAATAAAGTGTATTATTATTATTATTATTATTATTATTATTATTATTATTATTATTATTATTATTATTATTATTATTATTATTATTATTATTATTATTATTATTATTATTATTATTATTATTATTATTATTATTATTATTATTATTATTATTATTATTATTATTATTATTATTATAGGTAACAGAGTTAAAAGTTTGTACAGTATGGGCAGTGATGCCACAGATTACTTGTAAAAAATAATCTGATTACTGATTACTGATTACTCCTTTAAAAAGTCGTCGTCGTCCCCCCTGCTGCTGCCACAACATAAGAATGACAACAGTTTTTTTTCTATCTCTCTCTACCAAATCCATTCTGAGACAACGGACTCCGTTGTGTGCGTACTCCGCAAGTCGCGCGTAACATGAATCTCTCTCTCTCACTCTCACTCTCACTCTCTCACTCTCTCACTCTCTCTCTCTCTCTCTCTCTCTCTCTCTCTCTCTCTCTCTCTCTCTCTCTCTCAAGTAGCCAAATTACACTATAAAACGAACTGGATAGTTGATTTAACTTCATGCTGAAGCCATTCTAAAATCAGCTATAAACGTAAACATGTGTGTGTGGCTGTGTGCGTGCGTGGGCGAGCGCACGTCCCATCTCTGGTCTAGCTGACTGTACCCCTGGCTCTCTTATCATCAGCATTATGAGATAGTAACTAAATAGTAACGCACAGCCACTTGGAAAAGTAACTGTAATCAGATTACTGGCTTGTAAAAAGTAAGTAAATTAGATTACTATTTACTGAAAAAGTTATCAGATTAGAGTAACTAGTTACTTAGTAACTAGTTACTGGCATCACTGAGTATGGTAACAGAGCCTAGGCCTATAGGGTATAGACAATGGAGTCAATCTATTTGTGGTTGAACTGCCTGATATTGCAGTGGGCCACCACAAATCAATTTCAATGTGTAGAAAAGTATTAAGGATGGATCGATATATGGACAGAATTATTATCACAGTAATCATAGGTGTTCATCAGTCATCAGTATTCAGGGCTCAAAATGAACGTTTCCACTTTGTCAGTTGGTGGCACCAGCACATGATTTGATCACTCTTGGTCTGAACATTTATGAGTTATGCAGTGATGTAGTTAGCAGAGAAGTAAACAGACTATATTTTCTGTGTAAGGAAACCATGGCTGCATTCAGCATCGTTTCCATGGACACAGTGAATAAGCAAGACACAGTGAAATTAATTAATTAAACTTTTTTATTCTTATAAAACAATAATAGAATATTATTTATCATCAATGGTAAATGTTCAATATCAACATATTCAAATCATTTAACAATATTTGATTTACAGTGACTGAAAGCACTGGTTTAACTTGCGTCATACTTGGGGCAGAGATGTTTGACAGTGGAATTTGTGTGTAGGAGTGTGCTTTTCGAATATTTGCCTACACTCCATCAGTCAACACCTCACAACTAGGAGTACAACCTTAATTTTACTGTCAGCTCTTATAGTTCACACAGTACATAATTTATATATAGGCTGACAGACTGAACCTTTTAACACCACTTGTTCTTGGCATTAATTACTTTGGACCCTCCCCCCCCCCCCCCCCCCCCCCACCCCTCTCTCTCTCTCACTCTCTCTCTCTCTCCTCTCGTCCTCTCTCTCCTCTCTCTCTCTCTTCACTCTCTCTCTCTCTCTCTCTCTTCTCTCTCTCTCTCTCTATCTCTCCTCTCTCCCCCCCCCTCTCTCTCTCTCTCTCCCTCCCTCCCCCCCCCCTCTCTCTCTCTCTCTCTCTCTCTCTCTCTCTCTCTCTCTCTCTCTCTCTCTCTCTCCCTCCCTCGCTCCCTCCCCTCTCTCTCTCTCTCTCTCTCTCTCTCTCTCTCTCTCTCTCTCTCTCTCTCTCTCTCTCTCTCTCTCTCTCTCTCTCTTTCTCTTTCTCTCTCTCTCCCTCCTCTCTCTCTCCTCCCCCCTCCCTCTCCCCCCCCCTCTCTCTCTCTCTCCCTCTCAGGTGCGGGGCCTCCAGCGGACCGCACGGTGGTGATTGAGGAGTTCAGGTTCTTGTCTCAGAAGCTGTTTGCAGCTGTGTCAGTGTTCGCTGGCCTGGGCCTCCTGCTGGGCAGCGTCTGTCTCAGCTTCAACATATACAACAGCAACGTCCGGTGAGCCTCGCGGCCGGCAACAATCAATCATGTTTGGACACATTATGACCATTGGTGCAATTTAAAGCTGCAATAATTATTTTCTGACCAATAGTGGTAGTAGTGGACAGCATGGCGCCACTCTAAACAAACCCTTATTTTCTCCCAAAACAAAAGCCCTGTCTTGTTTTTCCAAAGTGATCATTTTAAATGCACTTGCAAAATAAAGTGCGGGCCGGGTTTTGTCAACAAAGAACAGAAATGATGGAATAACAACAGACTGGCTGCTGGTAGCACAGGGGTGGCCAGGTAGGATACCGTGACTCAATATTGAAATACTGTTAGAAAATTGTTATTGCAGCTTTAAAGACATCATAGGATTGTATTTTCCTCACTAAGAGCGCATAGCTCAAAACTCTATAAAACAAGAGGGGAAGAAAAAAAATCTCTGTGCATTTTAGGGGAACAACCTAAAAGTTAATTACGGAGGAATACACATTTAAAGGTGCACGCTCTACAATTGTATTATTGTTTGGAATGAAGACAGACTATTTAACCATGTATAATTAAGTGAAATCAGCACATAATTTAATAGTTGACTTCATATAGCCATTGATGGCCCCTATAGACTCCCCAGACTCCAAACCATTAAATTACATGCTCATTCCATTTAATTGAGTCTACACGCTCCTCCAAACTATCGCTAATCTTCAAATGACGATGTGCATCTGTCTGTATACTGTACAATACACATTCATCAATACTGATCTCATCCTTATGTCTCCTGTCATTAGATGTGAATGTAATACTTCATTTTGGACTGTGTGCAGTGTGCTGCTATGTATGGGGTTTAAAAACTTGCCAAATCTTTTTTGGATATTTTTTATATAATAATCAATAATAACTATTTAGTTTGATAATGTCAGGTGTAAATAGCGAATGAGTTTCTTTAACCTGCACTATGTAACTATTTCATGGAATAAGACTTTCATTTTCATCAGCGGGGGGGGGGGGGGCTAACAATATACTCGTTATCACCATACATAACGCTTATATTGAAACACGTTGACATTAGGGCCGTTCTTTCAACCTAAAAGTGCACTTTCTTCAACCTCGAACCTAAATTCCTTAGCAACCCGTGTTACCAAGTAAACAAATCACAGAACGATAGCCAGTTAGTTAGCCAGCGCCAGCCAGGTACTACCGTTAGCTCCCAACGATGGCCAGTTAGTTAACCAGTGCCAGCCAGGTACTACCGTTAGCTCCCAACGATAGCCACGTTAGTTAGCCAGCGCCAGCCAGGTAGCTTATAGCTTATCCGCAACTGTAAGTTACTTCCGGGGTAGGCCTGATTGGCCCCGACAGGCACGTGACGCGCAACTTTCTCTGCCGCGCGGCACGCTCCGCGGAGCGGAGCGGCAGAGCTTGCGGAATTATGTAATCGCCCAAATACGCCATGATTTTCATTCGGCGCTTCAGCTCACCTGGCAGAGCAGCGGTCCTGCGGTCCTGCGGTCCGTTGTTGACGAGTTCGAATCCCATCAAATCTTTTTTTTTTAACGTGATTTTTTTTTTAACGTGTATTCTTTCGCCGGTTAAGGTTAGGCATGGTTAAGGTTAAGGTTAAGGTTAGGCATTGTTTCGGAGTTGGTTAAGGTTAGAACGGTTAAGTTTAGGCGCTGTTAAGGAGCTGGTTAAGGTTAGAGTTTGTCTTAGAGAATGGCAATATTCTTTCTATGGTTGTTATGGTTTGTAACCGACCCCAATCGCACAACACAAGACAGGTATGAGAGTAAGCCAAGAAACGGGCATTTATTGAACAGAAGGAAAAACCGGCACTGTCCCTTTAAGGGAGAACACAAAATAAAGGATAACATGACTGGGAAAGGCACAGTGCCTTTAAGAGGCGAGCTGGCTAAGGGGAAGGCAAGGGAAGTCAGGAACAGGGAGGAACTAGGGGGAACTGGACAGGGAGGAACTAGGGGGAACTGGACAGGGAGGACTAGATAGGGGAGAAGGGACAGAGGCCCGCGGAGGCGGGCTGGGGACAAACAGGGTAAGGCCTTGGAACAGGGCGAGGGCAGGAGCTGCATACTGGAAAAGAGTAAACACACAGTGAGCAAATGTTCCAAAACACAATCCCAAGTGAAAAATATCTTCGTGTAAATACACACACTGAGAGTGAAGTCCAAAAAACAATCCAAATGTGAATACTATCTTCGGTGTGAACAAACACACAGTGGGAGATGTAAAGTCCAAAAATATTAACCCAGTGAAAACAAACAAAGGCACACGCTGGGTGAGTGACTGTCTGATTAAAAAGGTGGTAATCTTCAGTGTTATAGAAACACACGAAAACGGAATTTGATCAAGACAGTCAGTAAAAACTCACCCAGACGTTTGTGCGTAAAGAGCGCTGGAACAGCAGCGGGGCGAGAGCGTCGCCACCGGGGAGCCGGCTGTCCGAGCGGAGGTCAGAGTGGTGCGCCACTGCTTGGAGTGCGCGCCGGTACAGAGAGACGCATCTGGAGTGCGTCTGCGTGGAGGAGCGTGCCAAGCTCGGAGGTCTGGATGATGCGCGTCAGCTGGGAGTGCGCGCTGGTACGGAGGAGCGTGCCAAGCTCGGAGGTCTGGATGATGCGCGTCTGCTGGGAGTGCGCGCTGGTACGGAGGAGCGTGCCAAGCTCGGAGGTCTGGATGATGCGCGTCTACTGGGAGTGCGCGCTGGTACGGAGGAGCGTGCCAAGCTCGGAGGTCTGGATGATGCGCGTCTGCTGGCAGTGCGCGCTGGTACGGAGGAGCGTGCCAAGCTCGGAGGTTTGGATGGTGTCTGGGCGTCTGCAGCGCGGAGGTCTGGATGAGCGTCAGGACGACTGCTGCGCGGAGGTCTGAAGTGGATCACTGGGATGCCTCCCGTGGAAGTCTAGGGAGCGCAGTCCAGTCTCTCCCTCAGGCAACGGCGACAGGAGGCGAAGGCTGGAGCACATCTTTACGCCGGAGATAAAAACAGCATAGACCGAACAGAGGACCTCCCGAAGGAGTCTTGATGATAGAGAATATGATACCGAAAGTTACGGCATGTTACAACACGACCCCACGAGGAACAGAGTGGAAGAGCCAGGTATTTAAAGCCCACAGGGGAACTAATTAGAATGCACCACAGGTGCGAGAGGTAATTGATAATCGAACTAAAAGTGTGAGTTCGGCACCAGACCAATCAAACACATAATGACAGGTAGTACAGGTGTGGCCACTGAGAGAAAACGAGAGTAAAGAACGAGAGGGTGGGGGCTAGTGAGAGTGAGTGAGAAGGGAATTCCTAAACAGTAGGCTAAAAGGAAGGAAAGAGTAGGTGAGCAGCGGACAAAACCTCACAGTACCCCCCCCTCAACGGGAGCCACCCGGCGACCCAAAAACAATACAGACAGAGTGGCAGGGGACAAAACAAGGCAAAAACAAAGGGGTACTGGGCCAAGCCAGCAGGGGAAGCCACAACAAAAGTGGGGCTAGCAAAAGAACAGGGTAGCCGAGGGGTAACTAGGGTAGCAGAGGGGCAAAGTAGGGTAGCTGAGGGGTAACCAGAGGAGCTGAGGGGCAACTAGAGGAGCTGAGGGGTAACCAAGAGGAGCACCGGGAAAAGGGCTAGCAGAGGGAAGGTTAGCTGCCAGGGCACTGATAGCTACAGGGCCTATGCTAGCTGTACTGCTACATCAACAAAGAGGCTGCGCTAGCTGCCGAGCTAGGCTAGCAGACAGGGCTGGACCAGCATGAGAGAACAAGCTAGCTGGAAAGACAGTCCTAGCTGTGGGGAACCGACCTTGCTAGCTGAAGGGGCAGTCCTAGCAGTGTGAGATAAACTGACCTTGCTAGCTGAAAGGGCAGTCCTAGCAGTGGGATAAACTGACCTTGCTAGCTGAAAAGGCAGTCCTAGCAGTGGGATAAACTGACCTTGCTAGCTGAAAAGGCAGTCCTAGCAGTGGGAGATAAACTGACCTTGCTAGCTGAAAGGGCAGTCCTAGCAGTGGGAATACTGACCTTGCTAGCTGAAAAGGCAGTCCTAGCAGTGGGATAAACTGACCTTGCTAGCTGAAAGGGCAGTCCTAGCAGTGGGAATACTGACCTTGCTAGCTGAAAGGGCAGTCCTAGCAGTGGGAGATAAACTGACCTTGCTAGCTGAAAAGGCAGTCCTAGCAGTGGGAATACTGACCTTGCTAGCTGAAAGGGCAGTCCTAGCAGTGGGAGATAAACTGACCTTGCTAGCTGAAAGGGGCAGTCCTAGCAGTGGGAATACTACACAAAAAGTGGAGGCCATGCAGAGGGACCGGGTTAGCTGCCTGGGCCTGGCTAGCTACAGGGCCTATGCTAGCTGCAAGGCTGCACCAACATAGAGGCTGTGCTAACAGCCGGGGCCAAGCAAGCAGACTAGGGCCATGCAGAGGGACTGGATTAGCTGCCAGGGCATGGCTAGCTACAGGGCCTATGCCAGCAGCAAGGGCTGCATTATCATAGAGGCTGTGCTAGCAGCCGGGGCTAAGCTAGCAGACTGGGGCTCTGCTGAGGGACTGGGTTAGCTGCCAGGGCATGGCTAGCTACAGGGCCTATGCCAGCAGCAAGGGCTGCATTAACATAGAGGCTGTGCTAGCAGCCGGGGCAAAGCTAGCAGACAGGGGCTCTGCTGAGGGACTGGGTTAGCTGCCAGGGCATGGCTAGCTACAGGGCCTATGCCAGCAGCAAGGGCTGCATTAACATAGAGGCTGTGCTAGCAGCCGGGGCAAAGCTAGCAGACAGGGGCCATGCTGGTAGTAGAGGCCTAACAAGCTGCAGGGGAGCCAAACAGGGCTAACAGGGAAGCAAACAGGGGAGTCAACAGGCTAACAGGGGAGCTAACCGGGGAGACTAACAAGCTAACAGGGGAGCTAACCGGGGAGACTAACAAGCTAAACAAGGGAGCTAACCGGGGAGACCAACAAGCTAACAGGGGAGCTAACAGGCTAACAAGGAAGCTAGAGGGGAGCTAGAGGGAACAAGAAAAAAAAGGCAAACTCAACATACGTGCTGGCTGGGGTCGTCGATTGGGTGGGGTCGTACTGTTATGGTTTGTAACCGACCCCAATCGCACAACACAAGACAGGTATGAGAGTAAGCCAAGAAACGGGCATTTATTGAACAGAAGGAAAAACCGGCACTGTCCCTTTAAGGGAGAACACAAAATAAAGGATAACATGACTGGGAAAGGCACAGTGCCTTTAAGAGGCGAGCTGGCTAAGGGGAAGGCAAGGGAAGTCAGGAACAGGGAGGAACTAGGGGGAACTGGACAGGGAGGAACTAGGGGGAACTGGACAGGGAGGACTAGATAGGGGAGAAGGGACAGAGGCCCGCGGAGGCGGGCTGGGGACAAACAGGGTAAGGCCTTGGAACAGGGCGAGGGCAGGAGCTGCATACTGGAAAAGAGTAAACACACAGTGAGCAAATGTTCCAAAACACAATCCCAAGTGAAAAATATCTTCGTGTAAATACACACACTGAGAGTGAAGTCCAAAAAACAATCCAAATGTGAATACTATCTTCGGTGTGAACAAACACACAGTGGGAGATGTAAAGTCCAAAAATATTATCCCAGTGAAAACAAACAAAGGCACACGCTGGGTGAGTGACTGTCTGATTAAAAAGGTGGTAATCTTCAGTGTTATAGAAACACACGAAAACGGAATTTGATCAAGACAGTCAGTAAAAACTCACCCAGACGTTTGTGCGTAAAGAGCGCTGGAACAGCAGCGGGGCGAGAGCGTCGCCACCGGGGAGCCGGCTGTCCGAGCGGAGGTCAGAGTGGTGCGCCACTGCTTGGAGTGCGCGCCGGTACAGAGAGACGCATCTGGAGTGCGTCTGCGTGGAGGAGCGTGCCAAGCTCGGAGGTCTGGATGATGCGCGTCAGCTGGGAGTGCGCGCTGGTACGGAGGAGCGTGCCAAGCTCGGAGGTCTGGATGATGCGCGTCTGCTGGGAGTGCGCGCTGGTACGGAGGAGCGTGCCAAGCTCGGAGGTCTGGATGATGCGCGTCTACTGGGAGTGCGCGCTGGTACGGAGGAGTGTGCCAAGCTCGGAGGTCTGGATGATGCGCGTCTGCTGGGAGTGCGCGCTGGTACGGAGGAGCGTGCCAAGCTCGGAGGTCTGGATGGTGTCTGGGCGTCTGCAGCGCGGAGGTCTGGATGAGCGTCAGGACGACTGCTGCGCGGAGGTCTGAAGTGGATCACTGGGATGCCTCCCGTGGAAGTCTAGGGAGCGCAGTCCAGTCTCTCCCTCAGGCAACGGCGACAGGAGGCGAAGGCTGGAGCACATCTTTACGCCGGAGATAAAAACAGCATAGACCGAACAGAGGACCTCCCGAAGGAGTCTTGATGATAGAGAATATGATACCGAAAGTTACGGCATGTTACAACACGACCCCACGAGGAACAGAGTGGAAGAGCCAGGTATTTAAAGCCCACAGGGAAACTAATTAGAATGCACCACAGGTGCGAGAGGTAATTGATAATCGAACTAAAAGTGTGAGTTCGGCACCAGACCAATCAAACACATAATGACAGGTAGTACAGGTGTGGCCACTGAGAGAAAACGAGAGTAAAGAACGAGAGGGTGGGGGCTAGTGAGAGTGAGTGAGAAGGGAATTCCTAAACAGTAGGCTAAAAGGAAGGAAAGAGTAGGTGAGCAGCGGACAAAACCTCACAATGGTTAAGGTTAGGCATGGTTAAGGTTAAGGTTAAGGTTAGGCATTGTTTCGGAGTTGGTTAAGGTTAGAACGGTTAAGTTTAGGCGCTGTTAAGGAGCTGGTTAAGGTTAGAGTTTGTGTTAGAGAATGGCAATAGACAGCCTATTTCCGCGCGACAGCTCTCAGCAGCCTCGTTGCGCGTCCTGAGTTTGCCGCGTCACGTGCCTGTCGGGGCCAATCAGGCCTACCCCGGAAGTAACTTACAGTTGCGGAACGGGTACAGGCAGCCAGGTACTACCGTCAGCTCCCAACGATAGCCACGTAACCCTCTGCTGGCGCGTGCTGTGCACTACAATCAACTCCGTGTCAGTGTAATAGCAGTCTGTGACGTCACGGTATTGAGAATCATACCGGCGGGATTTCGAAATATCCTGGTATACCGTAATACCGTCGCCTAAGTCCCGCCAGTAGTACCCCATCACTCAAATAGCCCATAATAGTCACAGATGTGATAAATAAGGCATATCAACTATTATAATTTGTTGTAACTTTGTTTTTATTCCATTTCAAACTAATTTAGTTTTAAATATATCGCATATGAGTAATGGAAATCATTCAGTTCTGTTTTACGGACTCTTATCTTTCTAAAAATATGTGTGGTATTGTAGATTTTTTCGTGTAATATATTTTTTTCCATTAGTATAATGTGCTAGTGAGTAAAATTGTCATATGGTGTGACATGAAGGTTATTGTGTACAAAATTGAAAAGGGGTGTATTTTGTATTATGTATGTTTATTTATCAGCATTCCTCATCACTACTCTACACATTTCTAGCTCTTCCTTGTGCAAATTAGTTACATTTTGCATAATTTTTCTTAATCAAAACTCATGGTAAGACGATTGCACTAAATTTGACTATGTATTTCTAATTCATTTTGGCAAACCTTCTTATAAAAACACCAAAATGCTAGAAATATTTGGTGACACTGTTATTTATCTGTCCCATTGATGATTTTAACATGTCTTACCAAAAAGCCTTCATAATTTCATAATTCTGAAAGTCACACCAAATGATATGCCGTCACGCCATATGATGAATCACACCACACAACAACCCGTAATGCAAAAACATGTATTTAATAAATTTAACAAACAACCAAAAACATATGAATTATATCATGGGTTCAAATTAAGAAAAACTGTTGTAAAATGTTATAAACAGTGTGTCACAAAATACATCGTATAGCACTTGGGTTCTGAACAACTGAATAACCTGAAGAAACATATGAATTAATCGTCCAACCGTTACAATCAATTGTAATAATCATTGAAATTTATTTTTAATAAAAAAAAGTATTCACTACATACATTAAATGTAGTCGAACATAACAGTAGAATCATTTTGAAAAACTGTTTTAAAATAGTGTCTCACAAAAGACATTAATAGCACTTGGGTTCTGAACAACTGAAGAACCTGAAGAAACATCGTCCAACTGTATTAATTCCAAGGTGCTGTCTCATTTGAATATTGTCTTATCAATTCTAATAATCATTGAACATTTATTTATTTTGTAAGTCAAGGCAATTTAGTTGAACAGTGACTGAACAACAAGCCTCAATTATGTATTGCCGGCTCAGTACTGATTGAACAGAAGCCAGTCGTAGTTGGCAAGCATGGCAAACCGACTGCAATGCTGGGGTTGTGTGATTTTACTCAGTATTTATTTTTGGTGGTAGAAAATGCAGTCGGGCCTCCTTGGCCACACAAAAGCATTCTGCCTCCCAAGCTGCTCCTGACAATTCACCTTCAGCTCATCCTCATCTATTTCCATTATCTGCCCCACATATGGCCTTTCTCCATACTTTACTATTACACATACTTTTCATCATCATCATCATCATCACCATCTTCATCAATGAGATCTGACTGAACTTGAATGATGATGGGACCTTTGCTTGATGGGTCAGGTGGCACATCAGCAGGAGAGCTACTTGACTCTGCACGGGGCACATCCGATGTGTTGTGGTCAAACTCAAGTTGAGTTGGCTGGTAGCAATCTGTTTTCTCAGACCCCATGTCAAATCTTCACCTTTTTCATCCAAGTGTGTGCGTGCGCACGCGTGTTTACACTATGATATTTCTAGATATACTGGGCTTTTCTACCCGTGTACAGCACATGTTGTACAACTACAGTAATATATTTTATACGTTTAATGGTTAAATGAACTTTTCTCGTCTTCTTCTCAGGACATCCCCTCTCCTTACAGGATCTCCATTTAGCCTCTCCCTGTATTCTCTTGTTCTGTCTGTACTTGCCATTCCTCTATGAAATCTGTCTCAAACTGAAAAACAAGTGAAAGGGAAATATTTCAACTACAACATCTTGTAGATAGACATGGATTTAGTTTAAGAAATGGAATAGTAGGGAAGTAGGGATACAAGTAGGTATACCTTAGAAAACGTGTTTATAATACAGTGACAAAGTGTTAAAAGGACAAAATATTCATTAAACTTAAGTATTAGTTATAAAATATGTATTAAATAGCATAATATATGTAGGTCTTAGTTATAAAATATGTATGAAATAGCATTATATATGTAGTTAAATGCAGTTCATATCATATAGTGTGACACATGAATAATATGGTGTGACGAGAAAACCATGTCACACCATATGATGAAGTGTCACACCATATGATGTTTCATGAACTTAGCACACCATTGTGCATTGGGGCTATATGCTAGCATGCTAACAACATGCTCATTGGCACATGGCAATATAGATTTAAGTTTAGTATTGACTAAAAAGTATCTTATTTTTGGCATTTCTGCGTAAAATGCATCACACCAAAAGACAGTGTGAAAGGTCTAAAAGTGGAAGTGCCAAAATATACCTTATATATTGAGAAAACTAAGAGGGGTAACTCACCTTCTAACCTTGTAATGACTTTTCAGAGATGTTGTCCTACTTCCTGAAAAGATGAAGGACCCCTCCACCCCAAAGGTTTCCAAACAATTGCCCGTTGAAAAATATGAAAATGGTGTCACACCATATGATATCCAATTTTGGGACAAAACCTTTTTGTTTCTGGAGCATTCAAAATATTATGCCTGGACTTTTAGAAGATCACACTAACAAGTAGACATCTGAGTTGTCAATATGTAGTTAAATAAATAACAAATGCAAAAATGTTCTTGTTTTTATTCAAAATCAAACTTTGCTAAATGTCCGTGGGACAGTCACACCATATGAGCTTTTACTCATTTGGCTGACATTTTTGAATAACTGGAACAATATTAGCAAAAATGCTCTGTGCATTCATATAATACTAAATGTTCTGTGCAATATAACAACATTTTCTCATATATTTTTTCATTATTTACTTATCTTTGACACTAAGGACTCCAAAAAGGCCACGTCACGTCAACCACCCACATACAGCTGAATTTGAAAGTATTGCTGTGTAACCCAAATATATACAAAAATGACAAATTATAATTACGGCTTCTATTAAAATAAATGTATGAACTTAAAGCCCACTGCTCAACAAACACAAAGCAGCATTCCTGCTGCATTTCACTACAACAGTAAATCAAAAGTGCAATAATAAATGATTTTGTTAAATGTATAAACTTTTATCCTGCTACTAAACAAAACATTCCTGAGTGCCTCCCATTGACTCTTTATCAAACTGGCATGACATTCACCCTCCCCCCACAGGTCAATAATGGTTCTGTCTTTAATGAGACACTTGTGGTCTCTCCTGTTGGCGCACAATAGAAAGAATGTCAACTTCAATGTTTGTGCATGCAATCTGCATCAGATGAAATAACGTTTCATTTTTGTGTGCGCGCGCGTGCACATCCGTGCGCGTACTTCTGCTCAGAAAAGTGCTGGGACGGCGTGGTACCGCGTGGCATGACCACTGCACCCCTGATTATTAGTGACCCACAATAGATGGAAATTATGTTAGCGAACTTACCTGATGTATAATGCAGTGCAGCATTGGACACTCAACGCCACTCTGCCTTAGAAGCCTGGCGAATCCTGTGTGTTTTCCTTTCATTGCGGGTGCTCCATCGGTAACAACAGCGGACAGTTTATCAAACCCCCCATATTGCTGCACGGCACTTTCAACAGTGTTGAATATGTCCACACTAGGGCTGACCCCTATTAGTCGAATAGTCGACTAATCGATCGAAAGGAGCCATAGTCGACTGCCAACCTCTTAGTCGAATGCAAAAAAAAAAAAAAAATAATTTGTTTTGTTTTAATAAATATTGGCCTGGGGCCGCATTGAGTGTCTGTGAGGGCCGCATGCGGCCCGTGGGCCGCCAGTTGCCCCTCCCTGTTCTAGAGCATACATATGAACAACAACGACAAATTAAAAACAAAATCATCTTGTTTTAAGAAATGTCCTTTTCTTGCAGTTTTTCTGTTATCCTCCTTGTTTGTCATGAAGGTTACATAGTGCAGCTTTAATTTATTCTGTGGGTGGTTGTTTCATGTGCACCAGCTGGAGCTTTAGTCGTAGACTAAAAGCAAGTAGAAAAACTGTCAAAAGGATAACAAAAAGTTTTTGATTTCTGGGCCTAATCCCTCTTTCTGAACCGGGTCCAATATATCTCTGATGCCTTTTTAATACATTGTAGTTTTTTTTTTTTTTTTATGTGTGACCTGGGTCAAATTTTTTTAAAGTTCTTGAGCTTATCTGGAGTTTTCTGAGAGTGGACTAGGTTGGCCCTCTCTGGAACATCTCTCTGGTATGTGAGGCTGAGGATCGGGTAGTACATTGGACATTTATTTGTGGCCTGTTATCTAGAAGTAAACAGAGAAGTTATAACCAGCAAACATTGTATTAATTAGAGCTCAAAGTTAACCTTTAATAACATGATGACCAAGTTATTAATACCCTAACATTTGACCGCTGTCACACATTCCACACCAATCAAGTGTAAAGTAAACGTAGTTGATTTTAATGACAAGGAGAAGTGCTTGTCTTTGTATACTGTATATCTAGACAAATCCAGCAAGTCCACTATGTTACCTACTACACAAAAAGTTAAACATGGACAAATCAACAGTAATGTTAGCCACATCCTTGGTAGCATCACGAAGACAATCAGCCAACCTAACTTTACCCAAGGCTTGCACAAGCTGTAATGTTAAGTAACAACGTTAGCGTTACATGTTCACCACATCTCGCTAACCCCAAATTTGCCACCTTGAATCCTGTAATGATTCATCATATATATTTACAGTCAGTTTTGACACAATTTCCCTTTCAATAAAGCAAATAAATATAGTCCATGTCTTGATCAGGCAAGATAATCCAGTCAGAGACTTGTCTTGCATGTTTTGCGACTGGATGTGATAGCCCATCTGGGGATCCTGGATGTGGTAGCTACCATTCTGGGGTTTTCAGCGATAGCCTGACCGATCATTGCGCCATTGCCTGTGTTCGTTCTGGCCTCTCAGTCAAATGCCCCCCAGTCCTCATGACCAAGCGTTGTGTGAAGAAACTTGACATGCAGGCCGTTCTCAATGAGACTGGATAGACTCAACTTATTCACCTCCATTGAGGATGCTTGGTCTTACTTTAAGAACACTTTTGGCCTTATCATTGATAAATTGAAAGTATTTCTATTCTAAAACACGCCCCTCTGAAACGATACCAGACCAAGAATTGCCTTAGCCCCTGGTTTTCTCATGACTTGGCTGAGCTTGTATGTCGAAAGAACACTCTCTGGCGAAAAGCTCGTACCTCTACAGTAAGTCTCCAGCTGATTGGCTTGCCTTCAGGCAATGCAGGAACAAATATACCCAGGCCATCAGGACAGCCAAAATGTCTCACTTCAAGGAGAAACTTGCAACGTGTGGCACTGATGCGAAGTAGTTTTGGACCACAGTCAAGTCGATGGAAAACAAACTCTCCTCTCCTAGCCTACCTGCATCCATGATTTTTGACAAGGTTTTAGCTGTGGAATAGAGTAACAGAGGTCTGAACTTGAGTCGAACTTGAACTTGTGTACTAAAAATTTTCTGTAGAGGTTGCACGGTGGTGTAGTGGTTAACACTGTCGCCTCACAGCAAGAAGGTCCAGGGTTCGATTCCCGCTTGGGGACCAGATTTCCACGTTGCCAGGTACCCAAGTGGGGTATCTCCCAGGCCTTTCTGTGTGGAGTTTGCATGTTCTCCCCGTGCTCACAAGGGTTTCCCCCCCCCGATAAGAGAAACCCAATGGAAAAACATGCACAAACAGATCGCTAACGCTGTTGTGTCCCTGAGGAAGATGGGCAGGAGCACTTGGATTGGTCCCTATGGCGAAGAAATTGCATGTGTGTGTGTGTTCCTGTGTGTGTGTGCCGCCCATTGCATGTGTGTGTCGTTTGCATGCCAAATAAAGACTTCTAAAAAGTCCTGCATTATTATTATATTATCTCCAAAAAGAATATATTAAAAAAAAAATTATTAGCTGGAAAACATGGTGGATCCATAGCCTGAAGTCTTATGTAGTAGGCCTACAGGTCAACATTTTATAAAAATCCGAAATGGGTCTTTGAGAGAGATCCGGGTAAACCGTGTGCCAAAAAAAAATCCCCAAAATCCATTTCCTCATCCACAGCCATTCATTAGAAAAGTGATTCACTTCTGGTTTTCACTCGTCAACTTTCACCTACTATAGATCCCTTATTCGCACCCCCCCACGTCGGGGTGGTCATCTTTACGCGCCGCGTAAAAATACGCTTGCCTGACATAATCATCATGTAGCAGATTTGGTCGAGTGAGGTGGCGTTCGAACGGCAACAAATAGACCTTTCGAACGGTAATTTACGTATATGTTCTGCGAAAAATGCAGCCCAGAGCCGCTAGACGCTCGCAAAGTGCCATGGCGTTGTGCGTTCCGCCGGTGGGCACGCCGGGATGTGTATATGTAGCCTATCTGGGGATCCTGGATGTGATAGCCTATCTGGCTCCTTGGATTAGAATTATTTGTATGTATCTGCTGATAATTTCTTGCCTCCCCATAAGAGCTTCCACATCCTGGTGCAGTGATAAAGACACACAATAATACCATAATCCAGGCATACATTTAGGGGAAGCTTAGCATTATTTAGCCGACGTTACCTGCAATCTTGTGCCAGTCAGGCTTAGTCCAGCCTTGATTACATTTCAAACACTATCACCCAGGGCTGTAGTCAACAGCCAAAACGTTTAGATAAATGCATTTCTCTATCAGGAATTTGTTCCATTCTTGTGGTGACATTTTGTGGTACAGGCATTATAATTCGATAGCCAGACTTTGCTCATGTTGTGTAGCTAACAGAGAAAGACAGCTAGTAAAGGGTTCAACATATCAACATGTTCAGTGCTGTTGAATTTGCATGAGAAAATGTAAGTTGTCAAAATGTAAGTTGTAATTTAAACAGGTAACAATATTTCACACCATTCTTATTGTGTTTTGCTCATGTTACCTGCGCGTTTCTGTAATTTACTTCAAACCAAGACTCTCTGAAGTTTATCCTGTCCTCAAGACTGTCCCATTTTGAGAGCACCTGCTGGGCCTATTATATGTCCCTATATGTGGGCTGGTTTGAGCGTGTGTTTCCGTTTCTATCTTTGTCTCTGTTGTGCGTGTCCTCAGGTACATCCAGAACTCGCAGCCCTACCTGAACAACATGACGGCGGTGGGCTGTATGATGGCCCTGGCCGCTATCTTCCCTCTGGGCATTGACCGCCACCACGTCCACCGCTCACAGTTCCCCGTGGTCTGTCAGGTAAAGACGGGGTGAGAGAGACGGAGGAGAGGGACCTGGATGGATGGATGGAGGGATGGCGTGAAAGGGATGGAGGGATGGAGGGATGGAGGGATGGAGGGATGGCGTGAGAGGGATGGGAAAGATGCAAGGTGTTGAATTAAACTAAATAATGTCTCCTTTGTGTGTGTGTGTGTGTGTGTGTGTGTGTGTGTGTGTGTGTGTGTGTGTGTGTGTGTGTGTGTGTGTGTGTGTGTGTGTGTGTGTGTGTGTGTGTGTGTGTGTGTGTGTGTGTGTGTGTGTGTGTGTGTGTGTGTGTGTGTGTGTGTGTGTGTGTGTGTGTGTGTGTGTGTGTGTGTGTGTGTGTGTGTGTGTGTGTGTTTTATTTGCTGTCTTGTTATTAGATATGCACCGACAGACAGCAATATGATTGCTAACAGGGAAAAGCACAATTGAACCCTGGAGACGAAGAACCATATAACTCCTGTTTCTATTATTATAATTTATATAACATTATATAATAACAGCCCGTGTATTTGCAGTTGTAAAGTCAATCCAAATCACTTGTCGTGTGAATGTGATATATCACCAGAAAGTACTCAACCTCTAGTGTCTTTAACTATGTATGTACAAACCACTGCAAATTACCATCTTTAGATGATAACGTTTGAACATGTTGTCCCTCCCAGAGTTGTATGGTTCTTCTCCTGCTTAATTTGTAAATCAGGAAGTGCCGGAACACAGAGATCTCGGGGGGAGAAAAGCTCAATAAGAATGACATCATAAACAACGCCATGTGCAGCGCGCCAAAAATATTGTTGCACATTCTGACATGACAATGGCGCCTAAATTACGCATGCACTATATGCTCACAACGATGAAACTTATAATTAACCAACTACCACACAGCACAAATGCCCACTAGCTGTGGGGCTTACAGTACTATGTCAAGATATTTAGACACAAAAAAGCGTTCATGTTAAACCTCTTGCCAGAAAAAAGTGCATCTATTTGTGGGCATTGCATTCCCTCATTCATTGCAATAATACATGTAGCCTAGCCTACTCCTCCTTTTAAATAGCAAATTAATGAAATTACAAATAATAGTTTCTGTGTTGTGTATTTGATAGGGAGTGTTCTAACCCTTCTCTCATGATACCACTTGATTCTCTGAAGATAAACATGTCTTGACTTAAAGTGAAACAATATGCTAGCAAGGTGAATACAGCAAAAGGTGAATAGAATATAGCTAACTAGTGATCATGGAAATAGACATACATAAAAAAAAAATTAAAAAAATTGCAACTTTCTCGCTTAATTTATTGGCTGCCAGCCATTAGACGGGCCCGTGGTAGCACTGCCACGCTTTAAAAGATAGGAGTGCGTCGCCTTGTTTGTGGAGCTATAACTATATTCTATATTATAGCTATGGATACAATACTATGGCCCATTTGACATCAACTATCTATCGTTCAATATGTGAAAAAGAATACTTTTTTTCATCCATACGTTCCCGTGTTATACCGTGGTGAGTGAACCAGTAAAGTATGGTTTTAGATTGGTCTGGGGTAATTCCCGAAAGGCTGAGTCTTATACGTCAATTCTACTAAAAGCTTTGCTGTTTGTTGCCTGAACATGCTACTATTCCCAAACCAAATCTAGATCATAGGTATTATGTTTCATCATGAATGCATGAAAGGTCGTTTTTTGATGCTTTGATCGTCACCAACGGCATACGTTGTGGAGTAACGTTACACACACACGTTGCGATCGAGGTGAAGACATGGTTGGATCAACGCAGGATTGATATCCTATAGCCCTTCCCTTCACTAGGATGTACCCCAAAAAAAGAATATTCCAATTATCTGATCGCGAGTGCCAGTATTGGTGTCGGATCGTGTCGCCAACATAATCCACCACACATCATGCATCGGGAGCATTTGAAGCTTCTCAATCCGATCGTTATAACCGCTCCATTCGCCCGACAAAGAAAAGTGCGTCCGAAGACATTTGGCCGCTACACAGGCCAAGATACAAGGTTTCAAAGGGTGCTCGATACCGCAGTCTAGCTGGATGCAGCCGGTATTGCACTTTGGCGATCTCAGACTCATTCCCTATGGTAACACCAAGGTCCCTGGATGAAAACATTTATAGAAATATCGATCAAATAACGAGTATACTCGTTGTTGGCGTTCAAGCGTTGGCTCCCAATAGCGAGTAAACTCGTTGTTGGCGGGGAATGAGTTAAGCAATCAGAGATCGGGGCTTTGACCTGTTTTGTACCTGCATTTGTACTGAAATTCAACAATCGGTATATGATCCGATATGGGTGGGGGGGATTTGATGTCAGCAATATTGGTTCATCCCTACTTATTCTCTTTTTTGCCTCTCTCTCTCTCTCTCTCTCTCTCTCTCTCTCTCTCTCTCTCTCTCTCTCTCTCTCTCTCTCCCACTCCTGCTTTCCTTCTCTATCTCCCTCTCATCCTCTGGCCATGCACTCTGACTAATCTGTCTCTTTCTTCAAATCCCTCACTCTCCCTTCAACTTTCATTATCTCTCTCTCTCTCTCTCTCTCTCTCTCTCTTTCTCTCTCCCCCCTGCTCTCTCTCTCTCTAACTCTGCAACTGTCTTTATCTCCACACTTTCCTTTCAACACCCTCCTCGTCTCATTTCACTTTGCTCTCCCCCTTTTCCCCTATATTTCTCTCTCTCTCTTTCGCTCTCTCTCTCTCTCTCTCTCTCTCTCTCTCTCTCGCTCTCTCTCTCTCTCTCTTTCTCTCTCGCTGCTCCCCCTCTCTCCTCTCTCCCCTCTCCTCTACCCATGCTCTTCTTCCCTGTCCTCATCCTTCCTCCCACTTATCTTTATGTCTCCTTAACCTTTTCTCTGCCCTCTCCTCTCCTCCTCTCCTCCCTCCCTCCCTCCCTCCCTCCCTCCCTCCCTCCCTCCCTCCCTCCCTCCCTCCCTCCCTCCCTCCCTCCCTCCCTCCCTATTATTCTCACCTCACCTCACCTCACTTTCCTCTTTTCTCCCCACCTCCTCTCCTCTCCTCTCCTCTCCTCTCCTCTCCTCTCCTCTCCTCTCCTCTCCTCTCCTCTCCTCTCCTCTCCTCTCCTCTCCTCTCCTCTCCTCTCTCCTCTCCTCTCCTCTTCTCTCTCTTCAGTTCCGGCTGTGGTTGCTTGGTCTGGGGTTCAGCCTGGCCTACGGCAGCATGTTCACTAAGATCTGGTGGGTCCACACCCTCTTCACCAAGAAGGAGGAGAAGAAGGAGAAGAAGAAGGTATGGAGGAGGAGCCTCGGAGGTCTTGGGTGGGGGTGCTACAAATTGTTTTTGGAATACACGTGGTTTTTCTGTAAATTATTCCACATACTATGCTTGCATGAATTTTTACCGTATCACCTTCATTTATTATCATCATGTGAAATGACATGTAGTGACATGTGATGGTATTCTGATCATATGTGATAACATGTGAAGGCAACCTTTCATGTGAAAATGATACATGTAAGATAAGATAAGATATTATATTCCTTTATTGATCCCCTTGGGGAAATTCAGGCATCATAGCAGCATGGGGGATGTGGGGGGGGGGGGGTGCAGGTAGTAAAAACAACACAAGCAGTGTAAACAAATAAGTCAATATAATTTACTATCTAACTAACTGAAATATACAGTATTCACAGTGTCACATAAGGTAGTGCAGGGGTGGCCAACCAGTCAGAGACTAAGAGCCACACAAATTACTGTGGTACCACAAAGAGCCACACCATATACCAGCGTTTCTCAACCTTTTTGTTCAGTCACGGCACCCTTCATGTGTTTATAGGTCTCACCCTCTGGCCTCTGAAGTTGCTAATGTCTTTTTTATTTGGGCCTCACAGGGTTAAAAGTACCCTGTGAGACCCTCGGTTGCAAAATTACAAAATCACTTTTAGCCATTTAAAATTTTTTTATTAAAAACAGTTTATTGGTCCTGTTGTTCAGCCTCACAATGCTATTTGATAGTAAATGTGTTTATATGTCCCACCCTCTGGCCTCTGAAGTTGCTAATGTCTTTTTTAATTTGGGCCTCACAGGGTTAACCTCTTAAGCCCGAGATATACCGTAAAAGTGTATATTTTCAGCATTACGTTTGTTTACCAATGATTTTAACTGTTATTAGTGAAATATAAGATTATAGAAATCTCAGGGCATTGAGTCGGAAACCGGCGCATATTGACAGGAGGAAGTGGCACAGCCAAAAGTGAGTGTAGTCTTTTGAAGGAAGAGACTCAGGGCTTTAGAATTTCGAAAAACTACCCTACCCAGCTCACACCAGCCCCTGTCAATCATCTGACTTCTGGATACATTTTTTTTATTTCTCTTATTTTTTGGGGTTATCTCCCACAAACCTGAACGTTATTGCCATAAAACAGAATGCAGTTAGTTTCTCTACCTTTCTGTGAATGTCTTGCAAAAAACGGTGTTGCAATACGATGAAAAATGGTGGAGAAATTTACATTATAAAAAAGATGGCAGATTTCAGTACTGTATCTACAAAACCTTCTGTTTAATCATCTTCCCTTTATTCATTTGCTTAGATTTTTCAGGTCTGGTAAATTTTTGCATGGTGTTATTCATAGTCAAAGATAAAAAAAATTTTTTAAATAGAATTGATATTCTCCTATTGGTTCATTACAATTTACTCAAGCCTAGTAACAGACACACTATTTCTGACACTGATCCATATATGTCTCTAGATTCAGATACCAAGAACATGCAAATGGACCATTTAAAAAAAAAAAATTAAATGTTTATTCTACGTCCTTATGGAATGAGTGACATAAAAAAAAAGTAAAAAAAAATATATATATATTATAATTTTTTTAATTTTAAAAATTTTATGGATGGAAGAGCCACACATTGACGGGCAAAGAGCCGCATGCGGCTCGCGAGCCGCGGGTTGGCCACCCCTGAGGTAGTGTTATAATTTACTGTCTAACTAACTGAAATATACAGAATTCACAGTATCACAGTATTCACATAAGGTGCAGTATGCATAAGGTAGTGTTATTGTCCTCCTTGGGTTCCTATTAGTTCTATAGTTGGATGTCTGGCAGCAGTCCCTGCCCACTGTTGTGGAGCCTGATGGCCGCTGGTATGAAGGACTGTCCGAGGCGGTTAGTTGAGTGTCGGGGGGGTATGAGTCTGTGGCTGAACGTGCTTCTCATCTTTACTAGCTCGTCGTAGAGGGGGTGGGAGGGATTCTCCAGGATAGCAGCCAGCTTCCTTCTCATCCCCCTCTCTGCCATCACCTCTATTCTGACCAGCTCGACTCCCACCACGGAGCTAGCCTTCCTCACCAGCTTGTTCAGTTTGTTGGTGTCCCTCGAGTTGATGTAGCCCCCCCAGCATGCCACAGCATAGAAGAGGACGCTGGCCACTACAGACTGGTAAAATGACTGCAGCAGTCTATTGCACACGTTGAAGGACCTGAGTCTCCTCAGGAAGAACAGCCTGCTCTGTCCCTTCCTGTAGAGGGGCCTCTGTGTTGTCCGACCAGTCCAGTTTATTGTTCAGGTGTACCCCAAGGAACTTATATGACTCCACCACCTCAACCTCCTCCCCTCGGATGGTGATGGGAATCGGGGGGGGCCTCTTCTTGCCCCTCCGGAAGTCCACCACCAGCTCCTTGGTCTTACTGGTGTTGAGTTGGAGGTGGTTGCTGTCGCTCCACCCCACAAAGCTCTCCACCAGGGCTCTATACTCCTCCTCATCATCGTCGGTGATGTAGCTTACGATGGAGGAGTTGTCAGAGAACTTCTGCAGGTGGCACCCGCTTGAGTTGCGGCAGAAGTCTCAGGTATAGAGGGTGAAGAGGAAGCACAGTGACAGCACAGTTCCTTGGGGGGCGCCGGTGTTGCTCACCAGTACCAGCTGCATCACAGAGAGCTTCTCCGCTAGCAGTGATGGCTGGATGGTGTTGAAGGCACTGGAGAAATCAAAGAACATAATCCTCACTGAGCTGCGCGGCTTCTCCAGGTGCGTGTACGCTCTGTGGAGCATATAGATGATGGCGTCCTCCACCCCGATGTTTGCCTGGTATGCAAACTGCAGGGGGTCGAGGGAGTCTTGCACCAGGGGCTTGAGGTGTTGCAGGACCAGTCTCTCAAACGTCTTCATGACGTGTGACGTCAGAGCGACTGGCCTGTAGTCGTTGAGGGTGCTGGGTCGTCCCTTCTTGAGCACCGGGACAATGCAGGAGGTCTTCCAGAGCTGGGGCACCCTCTCCAGCCTCAGGGAGAGGTTGAAGAGATGTTGGAGCGATGCTGCCAGCTGCTCCGCACATGCTTTGAGCACCCTGGGATTGGTGTTGTCCGGTCCTCTGGCCTTATTCACACTAATCTTGGAGAGCTGCCTCCTGACCTGGCTGTTAGTGATGGTCAGGGTTGGGGCTGAAACATGTGAAAGCATGTTAACTCAAATTATACATGTGAAAGCATGTCAACTCAAATTATACATGTGAAAGCATGTCAACTCAAATTATACATGTGAAAGCATGTAAACTCAAATTATACATGTGAAAGCATGTAAACTCAAATTACACACGTGAAAGCATTTAAACTCAAATTAAACATGTGAAAGCATTTAAACTCAAAGTATACATGTGAAAGCATGTAAACTCAAAGTATACATGTGAAAGCATTTAAACTCAAATTATACACATGAAAGCATTTAAACTCAAATTATACACATGAAAGCATTTAAACTCAAATTATACACACATTTAAACTCAAATTATACACATGAAAGCATTTAAACTCAAATTATACATGTGAAAGCATGTCAACTCAAAGGATACATGTGAAAGCATGTCAACTCAAAGGATACATGTGAAAGCATGTCAACTCAAATTATACATGTTAACGCATGTCAACTCAAAGTATACATGTGAAAGCATTTAAACTCAAATTATACATGTGAAAAGCATGTAAACTCAAATTATACATGTGAAAGAATTTAAGATCACATTCTAAATGTGAAAGCATGTAAACTCAAATTACACACGTGAAAGCATGTAAACTCAAATTAAACATGTGAAAGCATTTAAACTCAAAGTATACATGTGAAAAGCATTTAAACTCAAATTATACATGTGAAAGCATGTAAACTCAAATTATACATGTGAAAGCATTTAAACTCAAATTATACACATGGAAGCACAAGCATTTAAACTCAAATTATACACATGAAAGCATTTAAACTGAAATTATACATGTGAAAGCATTTATACTCAAATTATACATGTGAAAGCATGTCAACTCAAATTATACATGTGAAAGCATGGCAACTCAAATTACACATGTGAAAGCATTTAAACTCAAATTAAACATGTGAAAGCATTTAAACTCAAATTATACATGTGAAAGCATGTAAACTCAAATTATACATGTGAAAGTATGTAAACTCAAATTATACATGTAAAAGTATGTAAACTCAAATTATACACGTGAAAGCATTTAAACTCAAATTATACATGTGAAAGCATGTAAACTCAAATCAGTGAGGTGTTTAAAAAAAATGCATGTGATAACTAGCGCTGCTGCAATCATGACATTTTCTGACAATTATTGTAAACCAAAAAAAAGTACTAAATTATCTCATTTAGCTTCAATCCAACATGTGCCCAGATCGGTGAAGTTGTATGTAGCTTTGCAACGAGATGCATGTTGCTCACTCTGCTATGTTGCAACACTATAGGGAAGTGTAGTGGTTACGTCATTGCCGTTTTTCGTGTTCCACCCTCTGTCCAACGCAATGTATTTCCCCATTGCCCCTTTCTAAATCGTCTTGTTTAAAACAAATAAAGCATTAATATTTGCATGGTGTACCTTTCTGTGCGTATTCATCCACAATCTATAGCTCACTAACATTATTGTTTAAGCATTTTTGGTTGAAATAAAATTTGGCGATTTATTTTTATGATTTTATGGCAATGACGTAACCACTACACCTCCCTATAACGACAAGGGAAATGAGAGCACAGGAAACAAGCAGTAAACTTCAAAGGGTTCAGGCACACGCTGAAATGGCAGCTGACCTCCCCGTGACCCCTCCCGCACAGAGATCAAGGCTGCCGAACATCTGCATGTGGGCAATGACCTAGCAGGTGGCAGGATAGGCAATCTGACCAATTTGCAAGCATATTTACTTTTCATTTGAAATTTATTACGGAGGAGGAACAATTCGAGGGGGAAATAAAATGATGATTGTGCGGTCGCACACAGAATAATTGTGGTCGTCTCGTTGCGATCATCATCCATTATTGCGGCAGTCCTAGTGATAATGGGAGAAACATGTGATGTTGGTGTAAAATGTGAAATTGTGGCTTTTCTATGAGGAGTGGGGGAGGAAGAGAGAGAGAGAGAGAGAGAGAGAGAGAGAGAGAGAGAGAGAGAGAGAGAGAGAGAGAGAGAGAGAGAGAGAGAGAGAGAGAGAGAGAGAGAGAGAGAGAGGGAGAGACACAGAGAGAGACCAACGGCAGTGTGTGTGTACTCAGCTGATATACAAAATAAAAGTTCTTTCCCTCCTGCACTCTAAACTTTACAGGGGTTTGTTAGTAACATAAGCTGCTCAGAGGCCAGCTCTGCTCACTGCCTTTAAGTATTGTGTTGGCATGCACGCTGCCACTGATACTTGGGCATGTAGACATGCACACACACACACACACACACACACACACACACAAATCCTCATGGACACATAGGTGCACACAAGTACTGTATACAGTAGACACAGACACACACACACGTACACAAATCATCATGGACACATAGGTGCACACACATACTTTATACAGTAGACACAGACAGACACACACACACACACACAGAGAACCATTGATGCTCACGTCATCAACCCTGATTATGCATGTGAGCGCGTGTGAGTATGAGAGCAGGAGTGTAAGTGTGTGTGAGTGTGTGCGCACGCTCGCTCATTTGAGTCTCCCCTCAAAGATAGTGTGTCCTGGAGCCAGCGAGATACTGCCAGTCCACGACGTGTTGTGGGATTTTCTTCTAAGACCTAATCACAAGAATAAGAGATTAAGCCATTTATGGAATATTTATGAATATGGATGAGCATTAAAGTTCTATGCGGAAATCCAACCTTCAGGCGCTGTATTATTTGAGCCAGCGCGCAACGAATCGGGTTGACTTTCAACTCTCTTCATGACCACAGAAGGGCAATTTACCAGAGAGAGAGAGCGAGAGGAGCTCTTGTGGAAAGTATTTAAAGAAAGTTCCCTGCGTGTCAGGGAGAAAAAAACACAAAGGATCGAGGGGAGAATGGGAGCTTTTTCACATAATTGTCATGTAAGAGCCGACCAGGGCTGTGGAAAGCGTGTTTTTTTCCCTCCCCTCCACCTCCACCTCCACCACCTTCCACCTCCTTAAGTCGTTGCACGGTTCAATGGTTGTTGCCATGTCGGGGGTGTCTGGTAGTTAAGCCAGTAGCATGAATAAAGGAATGGATGGAGAGAGAGAGAGAGAGAGCACGAGAGGGAGAGTGAGAGAGAGAGTGAGAGAGATAGAGAGCAGAGAGAGTACAGAGAGAGAGCAGAGAGATAGCACACAGAGAGAGAGAGAAAGAGAGAGATCTAGGGATTTGTTGCCCGTGTCCATTTCTGGACACATTTTCCTCTAATGTGTCATTGTGGCATTGGGAATATGGGGATACAATATTCAGTGTAGGCAGAAAACGAAATCTGTGTGCACAAAATGATGCTGATTCAAATGCTTCAGTCCAATTGAATTGCTGCCACAGATGTAGATGCTGCAGCTTTGTCTGTGTAGAGTGAAACACACACACACACACGCATACATTTTCATACACATACACACATACAGTACATACATGCGCGCATGCACACACGCACACAAATGCGTGCACAAGAACACATACGCAGAACCATACACACTATACTCATAGCATACACCAGTAACTCGACCACCACCCCACCCTCCCCCCAACACACACACACACACACACACACACACACACACACACACACACACACACACTAGGGAGGCCGATGCGATGCGCATCTCGATACGGTGCCAACGATACGATACAGTAACGATACATTTGAAGCACCGGGCGATGCGATGCGATACGTTTCACCCCTGTTGGGATACGATACGATTTGATTCAACATAATGCGATTCGGGGCGATGCGATGCGATTCAACACGATGCAAAATAATGATAAAATGTTATGGTATGACAGAGGATTTGGTTGTATTCCTTATATGCAGCTTATATTATTATTAAAAATTTAATAATCTACTGTAAGACAATTTATATAAAAACTCTTGGGTGCCTAAGACTTTTGCACAGTACTGTGTTTTCTATCCACTTTAGCTAAAAACACACACACACACACACACAATGTATATACACACTACTGTGAGACAATAATAATCACACACAAAGGAATAATGGCTTATAGCAGACTTAATGATTTTATAATATTTCAGATAATGAAATTAAATGTTTATCATCAACTATCCAGTTAGTATTTATATTGCAACGTTTGGCCACTTTAAATCATTGAACGTAGAGAGAGAGAGAGAGAGAGAGAGAGAGAGAGAGAGAGAGAGAGAGAGAGAGAGAGAGAGAGAGCGAGTTTGAGTTTGAGCGTTCTGATGCTCCGTAGCTAACCACACCATGATGGCATTTTGTCAACAACACAGTTTGAACCTGGAGGAAGCGATATAAAGAAACGAATTGCCAATAAATGTGAAGTTATCTTTTAACCTGTTGTCAAGCGTCGTCAATATACCCCCCCCCCCCATTTCCTCACTAATGGAACTGGTGTTGCAGAGTCACGTTAGTTAGTTAGATACTGTAGTTTAGCATTAGCTGAACGGCTAACTGGCTAACATTAGCCAGCGGCTACTAACGTTAGCCAGTTGATCAATTCAATTCATGTCTCATCCTCGACTTCCACTGTTTGTTGATAACTGTGACGTGGCTCTCGCCTTCTGTAGTAGCGAAGCAAAGATAGTATCTGCTGTGTGCAGTCAGTGCACTGCTGACAGAAGTGGATGAGAGGAAATTATATGAATGAATCGGTTTTGACCGATGCAAAGACGCTAACAACAGATGCATCGCGAGTTCAACCTGAATTCTAGCCGATGCGCACTTATTCCACCGGTGCACTCGCATCGTGAAAGTTTATGCCGGTGCACTGATGCGAATCGGTGAATCTTAACATCACTAACACACACACACACGCACGCACACACACACACACACACACACACACACACACACACACACACACACACACACACACACACACACACACACACACACACACACACACACACACATACACACACACACACACACACACACACACACACACACACACACACAAAGACGCCTGTTGAATAATCAGCTCTGGGCCATTTGTCTTTGTCTTTGCTTGTCTTACAATGACCTTGAATAATGATTGCTGTTATTGTTGTGTCTGTCATGTATCTGCTTTGTCCTCCTCCTCTTCCTTCTCCTCCCGGCAGCACTTGGAGCCATGGAAACTCTATGCAACAGTTGGAGTGCTGCTGGCCATCGACTTCCTGTCCTTGATGATCTGGCAGATAGTGGACCCTCTGCACATCACCGTGGAGGTATGACTGAAAGGGAAGAGATACTAATTCACACAGAGCTCAGGAAGTAGAGCGGTCGTCTGGGAATCGGAAGGTGTCCTTGAGCAAGACACTTAACCCCTAATTGCTCCTGATGAGCAGGTTGGCACCTTGCATGGTTGCCTCTGCCATCGGTGTGTGAATGTGAGGAACAAAATTGTAAAGCGCTTTGGATAAAAGCGCTATAATACAGTGTTAATTTAGTCAACGAAAATGATGACTAAATATGGTCGTCAACGAAGCTTTTTCCCCTGACGAAAACGAGACGAGACACCACGTTAACCCATTCTCTGCCACCACTTTGATCATCCTAAACCATTCTCTGCCAGCGCTATTTGTCTATGGAGATGTTCACCTTTTTTGCAGGGCTATAACTTTTTAAATTGTATTGCTAAATTGACATTAATAATTCCGTGACCGACGTTAAATGATTTATGTAGTATGGGTGATATATTGATCAGAGCAGTTTGTATCGAAAATGATAAAGAAAAACGCTGAAACTCACGTCCGTCTCCTCGTACCGTTGGGCGATGAGAGTGGAACAAACAGATCCCAGTTATGTGGTGGGGATCGAGGCGATCCAGTTCCGGTTTGTATAATACTAATATACGCCCAAATCATGTTGTTTATTGAGTTATGGCAACGATCCATATCCACGGTGTGTGGATTGAGTCCCGGGACGATAAACAGCGATATTGGCAGACAATGCATGGCGGGCAATAACGCTGAACAGCGATTTTGGCGGGTAATGGGTTAATGCATTGTTTCTCAAAGTGTGGGGCAGAGGCATGACAGTTGCCTTGAGATTTAAAAATATTTTCTTTTCTTTTTTTTTGGATTACAGAAAATTATCACTAAAGTGCTATCTGTTGCAGCTGCACTGTTCTCCATGAAAATACCATATTTGGATAAGTTTGACCATTTCTCAATCTGAAAATCATTATTTAATAAAACACAGAAAAGGATCACCAAGTTACTCTGGATAAAAAAAAACTTTACAGACAACATTGAGACAAAGCTTCCTGACACATCTCCATCCAAACTCTTGGAAGAACTCATTGAAATCTCATCTGATACCACCTGGAGAGCTAGTTTCAGAGTGTGGTGCTGAGTACCAAGTATCTCATGATGCAGCAGTTAAGGTGTTGATACCATTCAGCACCACATATCTGTGTGAAGCTGGCTTTTCATCCATGACAGCTCTGAAAACGAAATATAGGGCCAAGTTGAGCCTTGAGGATGACATGCGTGTTGCCTTGTCAAAGACTGACAGCAATAAAGACTGTTTGCTTATTTCCTATGTTCGCTTTGTAAATTCCCAGTCACTGAGTGAAGATCTGCTGTTTTGCAAATATGTCAAAAACAGAGCGACAGCTGATGAGTGTGGTGTTATGTTAATGTGTGTGCGCGATACGCGAAGGTACAGGCCACCGTACTGGGGGTCAGGGAGAGTTCGGGAGGAACCTAGGATGCACACCCGTGTAACGTAGCGAGGCTAAGCTAATAAACATACTTACAACCAAAGCAGAGGACTCACGTATTTGTTACCGTGCAAAGTAACACGACATGGTGTCAGAAGTCCTGCTAGAGTTGTGTGTGAGTTCGGTCGGACATTAAAGTGCCATTTGAGACTCGTTTATGACGAAGAAAAGCAGAAGGAGAAAGAAAAAGATGGTGGATAACGCTAATAACCCTGTAGCTCCGGTAGCGGCTGCGGTTTCAAGTGCTACGTTTAGCATCCAGCCTCCTGAGTCCTTCGACTTCTCAAAGCCGCAAGAGTGGGCCATGTGGATACGCAGGTTCGAAAGATTTCGCCTGGCAAGTAACCTAAATGCTAGCTCGGAAGAGAATCAAGTCAACACGCTAATATATTGTATGGGCGATGAGGCGGACGATATTTTACGTGGACTGAATCTGGCTGTTGATCTACGACGTACGTACCAAGGAGTGCGGGATGGATTGCAAGGTTTCTTCGTGGTCAAGAAGAACGTGATATATGAACGAGCCAAGTTTAACATGCGCAAACAGGGAGAAGGTGAAACAGTCGATTCCTTTGTGACGTCATTGTACGCGCTGGCGGAGCATTGTACATACGGTGTGTTGCATAATGAACTTATACGTGACAGGCTTGTCGTCGGTCTGATGGATAAGCGGCTGTCAGAACGCATGCAGCTGGACCCAGACTTAACCTTGGAGAGGGCATTGAACATGGCGAGGCAGAGTGAGGAGGTGAAACGACAGCAATCCTCTCTGCGAGGGGATACCAGGACAGAGGCAAGTGACATTAAATCGGTGGACAGGGTGTTTAAGAGCAGTAGCAAGAACTATGCTAAGAACAGCCCCCAACAGGCTAACAGCTACACAGCCAAACCACTCAGTACCCAGTACCCGAGGGGGAGAAGTGTCCAGTGTCATAAATGTGGCAGTTCTCAGCTCCACCCACAGCGCGATTGCCCTGCTAACGAGGTGAAGTGCCATTCATGTGGGAAGATGGGCCATTATAAACGTGTGTGTAAATCTTCCAAAAATGTACATGAGGTTGAAGAAGACTATTCCTGCTCCTGTGATGGGGAGGAGGAGCACATGTTCTTGGGCAGCATCACAACTGATGGGGAGCCATGGATGGTCGACATAGACATCAATGGCAGATGTGTGCCATTCAAAATAGACACTGGCGCTGATGTTACTGTGATGCCTCACACTGTATTCAGAGAGATATACAAACACAAGAATCCACCTACCCTGCAGAAAGCGACAAAACCACTGATGGGACCTGGGAGGAGTCCACTAGATGTTGTGGGCGTCGCCAAGCTGTTGCTGAGGAGAGGAGAGAGAGAGGTGTTGGAGGATGTGTACGTAGCGTTGCTGGGGAGACCTGCTATCAGCAAGATGGAGCTTGTGGCACGTCTAGACAGTATAACGATGGAGACGCTCAAGACGACCTACCCAAAGATATGCAGTGGTCTCGGGGAGATGAAACAGCCGTATGCAATCAGGCTGAAACCGGGGGCTCAACCATTCTCACTGAAGACGCCCAGAAGGATTCCATTGCCACTGATGGACAAAGTCAAGCAAGAACTGTCCCGCATGGAAAGCCTCGGAGTGATCAGCCGGATCGAAGAGCCAACCGACTGGTGCGCTGGCATGGTAGTGGTCCCTAAGAAGAAGACAGAGGAGGTACGCATATGTGTCGATCTCACAAACCTCAATGAGTCAGTGTGCCGGGAGAAATACACCCTGCCAACAGTCGAGGAAACACTGGGAATGCTGGCCGGAGCCAGGATATTCAGCAAGTTAGACGCGAACATGGGATTTTGGCAAATACCCCTGACTGAGGAGTCGTCAAAGTATACAACTTTCATCACGCCGTTTGGTCGTTACCACTTCAATCGCCTACCTTTCGGCATCGCCTCCGCCCCAGAACACTTCCAAAACAGAATGGTGACTGAGGTCACAGAGGGGCTGGAGGGTGTCGTCTGCCACATGGATGATGTGCTGGTGTGGGGCCGATCACAGGAGGAGCATGACGCTCGTCTGCATGTCGTGCTGGGGAGGATCGAGAAAGCAGGAATCACCCTGAACACAGGCAAGTGCGACCTGTCAAAGGAAGAGGTGACCTTTCTAGGCCATGTGATCTCCAGCAGTGGCATTAACCCCCGACCCGACTAAGACGGATGCCGTGAGGAGGATGGAGGAGCCGACAAATGTCAGTGAGCTGAGAAGCTTTCTCGGCATGGTAAACCAGCTGGGGAAGTTTATCCCGCGGCTGGCGGAGAGAGACAAGGCCCTGCGAGACCTTCTGTCAAAGAAGAACTGCTGGCTGTGGGGCATCGAGCAGGCCAAAGCCTTTCAAGATTTAAAAGATGCACTAATATCTCCACCAGTGTTGGCCATGTACGATAACCACAGGGAGTGCAAGGTCTCAGCGGACGCGTCGTCGTACGGCTTGGGGAGTGTGCTTCTCCAAAAATGGGATGGAGTGTGGAGACCAGTAGCCTATGTGTCGCGGTCTCTCACACAGACTGAGCAGAGATACGCACAGGTTGAGAAGGAGGCCCTGGGCTTGACCTGGGCTTGTGAGAGGTTTAGAAATTTTCTCATCGGCAGACGCTTCCAGCTGGAGACGGACCACAAGCCTCTCCTGAGTCTCCTGGGGTCTCAGGCGTTGGATGATCTCCCTCCACGGATTCTGCGCTTCCGGATGCGCCTGATGCGCTATTCCTATTCCATTGCCCATGTGCCAGGGAAGAGCCTGTGGACTGCTGATACGCTCTCACGTGCTCCTGTGAAGAGGAGAGAGACACCTGAGGAGGAGGAGTTATTTGAGAATACAAATATCTATGTGGACATGGTAATAGAGAACCTGCCAGCAAGCACTGCCTACCTGGACGAGCTGAGAGAGCAGTTGGAGGGGGACAGTGTGTGCGCACAGGTGAAGCAGCGGTGTGCAGAGGGATGGCCGGCACACAACAGTGAACCGGCTCTCAGGCTGTACTGGGCGGAACAGGCGTCACTCACAGTAGAGGATGGACTGTTGCTGAGGGGAAGCAGGCTTGTAATCCCTTCAACAATGAGAAACGACGTGCTTGCCAGGCTGCATGAAGGCCACCAGGGGGTGGTAAAGTGCAGGGAGCGAGCACGGCAGTCTGTATGGTGGCCCGGGCTCAGCCAGCAGCTGAATGAGCTGGTCCTCAACTGCCGAACATGCTGCAAAGAGAGAGAGAACCAAAGGGAGCCCCTGATGCCATCTCAATACCCGGGGCGACCGTGGCAGAAGTTGGGAGCAGACCTGTTCATGCTGGAGAGCAAGACTTACCTGCTGGTCGTGGATTATGCATCAAGGTACGTGGAGATCGCTCTGCTGACTCCCACAAAATCAACAGACGTCATCCACCACTTGAAGTCAATCTTCGCATGCCATGGTATCCCGGAGGAACTGGTGACGGATAACGGGCCGCAATTCTCCGGAATGGCCTTTGCAGCGTTTGCGACATCATATGGGTTTCGCCATGTCACAAGCAGCCCGAGATATCCCCAGAGTAATGGGGAGGCAGAACGTGCTGTCAAGACAATAAAAGGCCTCCTGAAGAAGGCAGCCGACCCATACCGTGCTCTGCTGGCATACAGAGCCACCCCGTTGCATAACGGATACAGTCCAGCCCAGCTCCTTATGGGGAGGAGACTCCGCACGACGGTGCCAACGCTTCCTGCTCTACTGGTCCCTACTCTTCCTGACAGTAAGGCAGTGGTTCAGAAGGAGGAGGAGAGGAGAATGAGAGATGCACAAAGCTACAACCGGCGTCATCGTACGCGAAGTCTCGACAGGCTCACTCCAGGAAAGGAGGTGTGGGTCACAGATCAAAGTGCAACTGGAGTTGTGGTCAGCAGTCACCCCACTCCACGTTCGTACATCATAGATGGACCCCATGGAACATTAAGGCGAAACCGTCGCCATCTCGTAGCGGCACGGTGGTGTAGTGGTTAACACTGTCGCCTCACAGCAAGAAGGTCCAGGGTTCGAATCCCGCTTGGGGACTAGGTTTCCATGATGCCAGTTACCCAGGTGGGGTATCTCCCAGGCCTTTCTGTGTGGAGTTTGCATGTTCTCCCCGTGCTCGCAAGGGTTTCCCCCCCCGATAAGATAAACCCAATGGAAAAACATGCACAACAACAAGATCGCTAACGCTGTGGCGTCCTTGACGAAGACGGACAGGAGCACTTGGATTGGTCCCCTGGCGCGGCTCACGTGGCGCCTGTCTGCTCCCGGCTGCCCTTGGGGGGGAAGGACGACGGGATGGGTTAATCGCAGATACGCATTGTATGCATGGTTCGCATGTGTGCCAAATGATGACCTCGGAGCAGGTCCTAAATTATTATTATTATTATTATTATCTCGTCCCCATGGAGCCCTCACCGGAGCAGAGTGCAGCAGAACCTACGGAGCAGGAGGTCCTGGAACCACCAGCTACTCCCAGAACCAGGTCTGGGAGATGTGTGGTGAAACCAACTAGGTTGGACTTGTAAGAGACAGTAGAGAGAGAGAGAGTAAAGAAAAGTGACATTCATGCGATAGAATGATAGAGGTTTATGTTAAGATAAGACATTGTTTCATATATATATATATTATTCGTTTAGATATACATTTCGAAAGAAAGCAATTGCTATGTTTAATATAACCCATGGTTTATATGGTGTTAAAGAAATTGTTTAGATCAGTTCAGATGAACAGACCTTTTAGATATAGAGGCAGAATAATCCTCTAAGGTCTGGGGAATCAATGGCAGTCTACCCATTGATTCTAGAAAGGGAGATGTGGTGTTATGTTAATGTGTGTGCGCGATACGCGAAGGTACAGGCCACCGTACTGGGGGTCAGGGAGAGTTCGGGAGGAACCTAGGATGCACACCCGTGTAACGTAGCGAGGCTAAGCTAATAAACATACTTACAACCAAAGCAGAGGACTCACGTATTTGTTACCGTGCAAAGTAACACGACAATGAGCTCTTCAAAATTATTGACAGTTACCTGACAGAACATGGACTGAAATGGGAGAACTGTGTGGGCTTTTGCTCTGACGGTGCACAGGCCATGGCAGGGAAAAGGAGGGGGCTACAGGCGCTCATCAAGGGGGTCTCTCCAAAGGCGCAATGGACGCACTGTAAATTCACAGAGAGGCGCCAGCGTCAAGACAGCTTAGCCCTGAGCTGAATGAGGTTTTGACAGAAGTTATAAACGTGGTAAATTTCATCAAAACCCGACCCCTAAAAGCGCGCCTGTTCTCTGCGCTGTGTGAGGAGATGGGAGCTGACCATTCTGCAGTGCTGTTTCACAGCGAGGCAAGGTGGCTCTCGCGAGGGAAGGTGTTGTCAATTTGAAAGGTCACGATATTGGTGTTATTTCAATCAATTTAAACATGGCCCATTTCATGACTATTTTGTTGGGGCGAGGGGGGGGGGGGGGCCAAAATATTTTGGTCCGCTAAAGGGGGGCCTGACAGAAAAAGTTTGAGAAGCACTGGGTTAATGTGACACTAACGTGATGAAATTATTCATGCAATGTCGTTGACTAAAAACGACGACACAAAATGTAGTTTGCAAAATAAAATCTTGCTAAACGTTTATTCAACTTCAACTTCAACACTGTTTACTTGCTACTTGCTAGCTAACAGGAACTCGTTTGCAGACAGGAAAGTAACACACATAATTGTCCGTGCGGAACCCTTATCCCCAACACATCGTTCCGTGGGTGAATTATTGTAATGTTCTGGGGATTTGTGTGTCGCTGTAGTTGTATGGTCTTAGGGGCACCACTGTTATGCTGGGGGTGTTGTTTCCCCCCGGGAGATATGGGAGGACGGAGCGGATGTTACGTTGTTGTTGTGAAGCTAGCGTATTAGCAGGTAGCTGTGTTGTGTATAAGAAGGGAAGTATCAACTTGTAAAACCCCATATTGAGCTGGAAATAAAGCACCATACAGAAAAGGAAACTCTCCTCTTTCTTCCCTACATTACTGCATGACGGATCGCTACATTATGTTGATCCTCCACAATAGAACACATTAAATAGCTTACATAAGTCTAACCAGCTAGCACTAACGTTAGCTTTATTTGTTTCGAAAAAGCTCACGCCAACTTATGAGGCTGTAACTGAGTGGCGAGACTAAACAAAAAAGACTAAATCGAAACTAAACAAAAAAGACTCAAACGAAAATGCTCAGACCTGTAGTTGACTAAAACTTGACTAAATTAAAAATAGATAAAGGTGACTAAATATGACGAAAACGAAAATGTTAAATAGCTGACGAAATTAACACTGGCCATTTATAATTTTATGAGAGACACAGCCGCTTGTCGTTTTTGTGTTTCTTTTTTTGGGGGGGTGGGGGGGGGGGGGGGGGGGGGCAGGACTGTGGTTCATCTTAAAGATCCCCTCCACACGTCACCAGCTCCAGTGCATTCTCATAGTGGGGGGTGTAATGAAATTGCAGCATCCAGTCATTTAGTGTGAGCAATGCGACTCTTAAAGGAAAACTCCAACATTTTGGGAAATTAGCTTATTTGCCATCTACCCTGGAGTTAGACAAGTAGTAGCAGTAGGAGTAGGAAGACGTTGGGAACTAGGCTAATGGAGGAACCTACTTCCAGTGACTGACGCTAAGCTAGGCTAACGGTGCGCGTCTTCCTACTCCTACTGCATGCACAGAGAAGAAAAAGGTATGTATTAAAGGTATTTCGATACAATAGACCATGTTATCCTCATTGACCGTCTTCACCAGCCAGTTGGTGTCAGTGGCACAGCCCTATCATGGTTCACCTCCTACCTCAGTGATAGAAGCTTCTCCGTTAACATCGGAAACTGCTCCTCCCCCTCTGCCTCTCTCTCTTGCGGGGTTCCACAAGGCTCCATCCTTGGCCCTATCCTATTCTCCCTATACATGCTGCCCCTTGGTCTGATAATTAAAAAACACAACATCTCTTTCCATTTTTATGCTGACGACACTCAGGTCTATCTCCCCATGAAACCCAACAATATAAACAATCTTGACAGTCTTCGTTCCTGCCTAGACGACATGTTTAAAGGAAGCGCCAGTGACGTCAGCGAGTACGCTGATACCGTTGTGAGTTACATAACAACAGTAGCTGACGGTATTGTCCTAAAAAAAAAAGGCGTGGGTTTTCCCAAACCAGAAACCTTGGGTGGACAGCACTATTAGAGCAGCCCTGAACTCTCGCACCACGGCTTATAACCTGGGCAGAGAGTCAGGAAATATGGAAGAGTACAAGGCTTCAGTCTACACTCTGCGCAAGGCTATTAAACTTGCTAAGAGGACATATGCTGAGAAACTGGAGACACAAATGGCACAAAACGACACAAGAGGCTTGTGGAGGGGACTGAAGACAATAACTGACTACAAAGTCAGCGCCCCCTCAATGGGGAGCGACGACGCCTCTCTCGCGGACAAACTCAACTCCTTCTACGCTCGGTTCGGTGTAGACAGTGTCGCCGCTAGCCCTCTGGCTAGTGACGTCACTGGCGCACCGGCTGTTGTGGAGGGGGGGGGGGGCAACCGCGGGGGGGCGGGGGCGCTCTCTCGTTGTCGGAACACAGTGTGAGAAGAGCATTTATGCAGGTGAACACCAGGAAGGCTGCTGGCCCAGATGGTATAACAGGACGCATACTTAAGTCCTGTGCAAACCAGCTTGCCCCGGTGTTCACCGCCATATTTAATCAATCCCTGGCGGAGTCAGTGGTCCCTGCCTGCTTCAAGATGTCTACCATCATCCCTGTACCGAAGAAACCCTCCCCAACATGTCCAAATGACTACAGACCGGTGGCACTCACCTCTGTGGTCATGAAATGTTTCGAGAGGCTGGTCAAGGACCACATTTGTGCCTCCCTCCCCAGTGATATGGACCCTATGCAATTTGCATACAGGACAAACAGGTCCACTGACGACGCGGTCTCCCAGGTACTGCACAGCACTCTCTCCCACCTTGATCGTCAGAAGGGGGGCTATGTGAGACTGTTGTTCATTGACTACAGCTCAGCGTTCAACACCATAGTCCCCACCAGACTGGTGGACAAGCTGATCGAGCTAGGTCTGAGCTCCGCCCTGAGCGCCTGGGTACTGGACTTTCTGAGTGAAAGACCCCAGGCGGTCAGGGTGGGGGGTCAGACCTCCAACACCATCACCCTGAGCATCGGGTCCCCCCAGGGCTGTGTTCTAAGCCCCCTGCTGTACTCACTCTACACACACGATTGTGTGGCCAAGTTCAGCTCCAACTCCATAGTGAAGTTCGCAGACGACACGGTGGTGGTGGGGCTGATCTCGGATAACGACGAGAAGGCCTACCGGGAGGAGGTTGAGGTACTGGAACGTTGGTGCCAGGACAACAGCCTGCTCCTGAACATTGGTAAAACCAAGGAGCTGATCGTGGATTATAGGAGAGGACAGCAGGAGACACACACACCACTGATGATTAACGGGGCTACCGTGGACAGGGTGAGCAGCTTCAAGTACCTGGGGGTCCACATCTCAGAGGATCTGACATGGTCAACACACATAGACACAGTAGTAAAGAAAGCGAAGCAGCGCCTCTACCACCTGAGACAGTTAAGGAAGTTCAGACTATCGGGGAAGATACTCCAGTCCTTCTACTCAGGAGCTGTAGAGAGCATCTTGACCGGAAACATCACTGCCTGGTATGGAAACAGCACGGCACAGGACAAGAAGGCCCTACAGAGAGTGGTGCGCTCAGCCGAGCGTACCACGGGTATTGCGCTACCTACACTGCAGGTTCTATACAACAAGAGGTGCAAATCCAGAGCCTGCAGAATAATGAAAGACCCCCACCACCCCAATAACAGCCTGTTCCAGCTGCTGAGGTCAGGCAGACGCCTGCGAACCCCAGCTACTAGGACGGAGAGGCTTAGGCTCAGCTTCTTCCCCCAGGCCATCAGAGCCTTGAACAATGAACATTGAGAGCCACAGAAACTGAACTATCCACACACAAGCACACACACGACACGCACGCTGAGCACGCTCACACACTAGCAGCCACTTTAACACTCATGCCGCACACACGCACACTTATGGCCAAGAGGAAAGGCCACTTTAAATTAGTATAACAACAGGAACAGTGTATTGCACTACTAAAGCTACCTAGCATGTCCTATATGCTCTGTAAATACTATGTACAGATACCGTTTTTTTTATTGGATTCTATTATATGTTGTACCACTGTATTTTTATTGGATTCTATTATATGTTGTACCACTGTATTGCACATCGTCGCGGGCAAGACCACCCGCATTTCATTGTATACTTGTATGCCGTGACAATTAAAACTCTTGACTTGACTTGACTTGAATGCTGGATGGCACACAATTTTCTACAGCTCAATCAGTCAAAATGTGAAATCCTCCTTTTCGGCCCTCCGAACCAAACCAGTGTCATTGCCAGCAGCCTGGGTAACCTGTCTCCCCTAGTCAAGCCCTTTGTTAAAAACCTGGGCGTGCTCTTCGACCCAGAGTTTTCCTTCAATAGGCAGGTAAACTCGGTGGTGAAGGGGTGCTTTTTCCAGCTCCGGTCCATAGCCAAGATCAAGGCCATTCTCTCCCCCTCAGACCTGGAGAGAGTAATTCACGCCTTCATATCCTCACGCTTAGACTACTGTAACTCCCTGTACCTGGGGCTAAATAAATCCACCATAGCCCGTCTACAACTCCCCCAAAACGCTGCCGCTAGACTGCTCACAGGTACCCAGAAGAGAGCTCACATCACCCCTGTACTTGCCTCCCTCCACTGGCTCCCGGTGCGCTTTAGAATAGACTTCAAGGTCCTCTTATTGGTCTATAAAGCCCTAAATGGTAAAGCCCCTGCTTACCTAGCAGACCTCCTCACCCCCTATACCAACGCCAGGGCCCTCAGATCGGCTGATAAGGGTCTCCTAACCACTCGTAGGTCAAACTTCAAGTCTAGGGGGGGACGTGCTTTTGCGGTCGCAGCCCCTGACCTCTGGAACAACATCCCCATGTCCATTAAATCTGCCCCCTCCATCGAGTCTTTTAAATCAAAACTCAAAACCCACCTATATCGCCTGGCCTTCCCTGACTCACTTTGACTCTTGCCGTACTTGTTTACGTGTTGTTCTGTTTTTCCTTTGTCTATCCGTTGATTTTATTTTATTTTCTGTTTATTTTATACTTTTCTTTGTACTTAGCTTAGCTATGTGAAGCACTTTGGTTGACAAGCGTCATGTTTAAACGTGCTATACAAATACATTTGATTGATTGATGTAACACTCCAACATTTTGGGAACCCTGGAGTTAGACAAGAAGATGCATACCATTTTCTTCTCTGTGCATGCAGTAGGAGTAGGAAGATGTTGGGAACTAGGCTAATGGAGGAACCTACTTCCAGTGACTGACGCTAAGCTAGGCTAACGGTGCGCGTCTTCCTACTCCTACTGCATGCACAGAGAAGAAAAAAGGTATGTATCTTCTTGTCTAACTCCAGGGTAGATGGCAAATAAGCTAATTTCCCAAAATGTTGGAGTTTTCCTTTAAGTCAAGTCAAGTCAAGTCAGTTTTATTTATATAGCACATTTACAAATGACTAACAGCCAAACCAAAGTGCTTTACAACATGATAAAAACACATACAATGCAATAAAATACACTAAAATTACAGAAAAAGGTAAAGTACAGTACATATAAGAAAGCAGTGGAGGCTGCTGACAAAATTTTTAGGTGAAGCACAAATTATTATATTATATATTAAATAATATTTTTTAACAACGCTGCAACACCCCCATTTCCCCCAGGTGTCAGGCTCCTCATTCGCTTCCATTCATTTTGGGGACCATGTTTAAATATCATCCTTCTGAAGTATAAACAAACTATACTGCTGTGACGATTTCAATAAAACAGACCTTTCTGAGTCAATGGTATGCAGTGGTGTTGCGCAATATGTCGGGGCCCCCCCGCAGGGCAGACCACTCCCCTAAATCAAACCAAGCAGACCATGGCTCGGCGGCCCGATCAAACCAAGCAGACCATGGCTCGGCGGCCCGATCAAACCAAGCAGACCATGGCTCGGCGGCCCGATCAAACCAAGCAGACCATGTACAGTATACAGTGGCTAATATACTATCAATACTACTATTGAATATACATACACTATTCATTTAATTTACACTATACATTTCATCAAACCAGCATGTCATGTCTCCCTTAACTGTCGGTGAAAAGAGGGAGAACTACAATGACCAGAATGCCTGGCAATGTTTACTTCCTCCTCCACAGAGGCACTAGTCACTAGATCAGTGCAACGTACGCTAGCCTAGCCACAAGCTAGCGGCAAACATTCATTCATTTAGGCAGCACCACTAACACAGTGCACATGCAAATATTATCTGCAGGCTGCATTAGCAGCCAGCAGCCAACGTGATACATTACATTGTGTTTATATGTGACATAGCCAAGTTAACAACGTTTCATTCCCTTATTCAAGTCTCAAAACATTTCGACTAGCTAACGTTAGCCATTAGCAAAGAACGCTAGCCTAGCCACAAGCTAGCGGCAACATTCATTCATTTACACTAACACAGTGCACATGCAAATATTATCTGCAGGCTGCATTAGCAGCCAGCAGCCAACATGATACATTACATTGTGTTTATATGTGACATAGCCAAGTTAACAACGTTGCAATCCCTTAATTAAGTCTCTAAACAATTCGGCTAGCTAACGTTAGCCATTAGCAAAGAACGCTAGCCTAGCCACAAGCTAGCGGCAACATTCATTCATTTACACTAACACAGTGCACATGCAAATATTATCTGCAGGCTGCATTAGCAGCCAGCAGCCAACGTGATACATTACATTGTGTTTATGTGTGACATAGCCAAGTTAACAACGTTGCAATCCCTTAATCAAGTCTACTACAAGTATGTATTGTTCTCTAAACAGTTAGCTAACGTTAGCATCCAGGCTAATCAGGCTTTCGTTTTACAAACACTACAACTTACTTTTTTCTGATCCAGGTGCATAAGTCCACTTCTTCATGTTGCTCAGTTGCTGGTTTATACTTCGGTCCTAATGTTGGCGCAAAGTTTAATTTAGCCTACTGTGTGTTGTTACAGCTGTACTGTAAACTACTAGCTACAAGTTAGCTTGCCTTCACTGTCCAAGATGGCACGTTCACGTCAACTACAACTACACTAGTCTTCAACTGAGATAAAAAAAAAAGATATATCATCCAGTGCACAACAATAAGTGAACAAGTGAATAAAGATCTTAAAATATGAATGATTATATTAATAAATTAATAAATTAATGTTCTTCTTCAGGCAAAATGCACACATGAGATGATGGAACACAACTTTGACTAGAACACTGACGCCAGCCCAGCTGCAGTTCTGCATGTATTTTACCAGGCAGACTCTGATTGGATTTGCAAGGCTGTCCGTGTATTGGATGTCAAGGGCTGTCAATCATTAAATCCTCCATTCAATGGCAAGAGTTTAACTGCACAGTCCGTGCTTAGATGAAGTTAATAGCCTATTTTGATTGGCTGTTATTTATTATTTATTTAACAATGGGTCAACCTGTGCAGATATTCTGCACGAATAATTACTGCAGGCAATACTGCAGTGCAGGCCTGCTCAGAGCTGTCAATTTTGGTCATTTTTGAAAGAAAAAAAATTCACTGGCATTTTTTTTACAGAGGAAAACATTTATAATAAAAAGATAATAATAATAATAAAAATAAATATATATATATATATATATATATATAGGTATATGTAAATTAATAATAATTATGAATTATGAGTGAATTTGTATTTCACGTGTTGTCATAGAGAAACCTCCACAAGGGCAAAGTGCAATATAAAAATAGACAGGAAAATTGGATAAAAAGTCCAGGGTGACAGCGGACGTCATGTGTAAATGCTAGGCTAGCTCTGGTCAAAGGCCAGGGAGAAGAGGTGTGTTTTGAGCAAGGATTTGAAAACCTCTAGGCTCTGGGCAGATCTTATGTGGGGGAGGCTGTTCCAGAGCCGGGGGGCAGCAGCAGCAAAGGCTCTATCTCCCCTAGTTTTAAACCTGTCCTAGGCACCTCCAGCAGCAGC
>NC_140183.1:45285177-45340177 GCF_963971535.1 Notolepis coatsorum | reverse complement strand
CGCCGGACTTCACTTTCATTGCGCCACGGGGTTTGATGCACCCTCTGACTCGCGCATGCGTTAGACTCCTTACACAGCTCCACCACCACCAGCAGCACCAGGCACCCATACTCACTTCCCCATCTCCCCTCTGCCGCAGGAAGCTGCCAATTAGATCCTCATTAGCCCTCCTGACAAACAGCAGTTTACCATCAGTGTGACATCAGCTACACCCCCCACCCCACCCCCATGAGCCACACCATTACTGTGCTTAGGGGGGAGGAAGGGAACTTTGTGCCACTTTGGCGACAGAATATATATATACTCTCTTTTCTGGACTCTTTTTTGTATCACAAACAGTACTGTATTTGCAAATCTGGTATGTCATAAATGTATAGATGTAGCAGTACTGTCTATCTGTATGTCATGTATGTCATATATGATGAATTGAAAATGGGGGACCCTGATGTAAACAAGACGAAAGTATTTCTCTGGTCTGCATCCCCTTAACAATTGTATGTATTGAGCTGTACTGTACCCATTCTGCAATCTGTTAATAAAGTTTTCAATCAATCAATCAGAAGGCACACTGTGTATCTTCGTATAAGGGGATAACCATTAGGTTTGGAATTACGGGGGGGGGGGGGTGTAGGATTCTGTTTCTACTGGATTGAGGAGTGCTTATGTGTCACCCGCGTGGGGTTTACGTGATCAGCCAATCGGGCCTGCGGTGTTTCCATGGTGACGCCTTTGAGTGGTGATTGGGGGACTGTTAGCGCTGCAACATTCAGATGCGAGACAGGGCCCTTTTATACAATTGAATTGTACCAAAGTAATAAACAACATCATTCACACAGGTTGTTGTTCGTCAGCGTCTGCTGACAATACCACTTGTATCATTCATCTCACCTCGAACAGTGAGAAGAGTACTGGATGTCTATAGCTTGATGTCTATAGCTTGTCATTGTTTTGTTTTTGTTTTCCTGTCTTTCCTCAGTTATGTTTCGCCTGTATGATACAGATGGGAACGGGTCTTTGGACAGCACGGTAAAGAAGTTCCCTGTTCACACTCATTACTGAGAAAACATTTGTAATTTGTAATCATGTGCTATGACTACTACTCAGTTTACCAGGCCCGTCCAAAATACACCATAATATTATTCAGTTTACCAGGCCTGTCCAAAATACACCATAGTATTATTCAGTTTACCAGGCCCGTCCAAAATACACCATAATATTATTCAGTTTACCAGGCACGTCCAAAATACACCATAATATTATTCAGTTTACCAGGCCTGTCCAAAATACACCATAGTATTATTCAGTTTACCAGGCACGTCCAAAATACACCATAGTATTATTCAGTTTACCAGGCCTGTCCAAAATACACCATAGTATTATTCAGTTGACCAGGCCTGTCCAAAATACACCATAGTATTATTCAGTTTATGAGGCCTGTCCAAAATACACCATAGTATTATTCAGTTGACCAGGCCTGTCCAAAATACACCATAGTATTATTCAGTTTACCAGGCCTGTCCAAAATACACCATAGTATTATACAGTTTACCAGGTTAGTCCAAAATACATCATAGTACGGTATTATAAATGTTTTCAAGCTAGTCCAAAATACATCATAGTATTATTCAGTCAGGCCTGTCCAAAATACACCATAGTATTATTCAGTTTACCAGGCCTGTCCAAAATACATCATAGTACGGTATTATAAAAGTTTTCAAGCTAGTCCAAAATACATCATCAGTTTACCAGGCTAGTCCAAAATACATCATAGTCTTTGTTGAGTTGTCACAGTAGACAATAATTGCACTCCCCCAAAAACAACCACTGTAATTAATCTGTCGACCTTGGAGTGCTCCTTAAGATTCCTCCGTAGTGCACTGTGCAGCTCTCATGCCATTCCCAGCTTACCATTAGAAGCTTTTATCTATTTCAGCTCAAGACATTTTGCTACTGACGGCGGCTCATAGGCTATGAAGCACCGTAAACACTGTGTAATGAGTCTGTTTGTGGCTTCAAACACAGGAACTGGAGCACATCATCTCACAGATGATGCATGTGGCTGAGTACCTGGAATGGGACGTGACTGAGTTGAAACCGGTAAGGAAGACATTTCAGCCCAGAGGAAGCTTAAGTCATACTCCATATGTGGATGTCGTGGGCTCTACAATGTAGAGACGTCTACAGCATAATGCTGTGGTTACTGTAAGATCGCCAACTCTATTGAAAGAACATACGTTACAGGTGTCATGCTAATGAGGGCTGTATAGCTTTCTCCTGGGGTGAGCCAGTCTCCTTAGTCTTGAACCCACGAGTCCTGCGCCTGCCAGTATGATAAATGGCCCTGCTACCAACAGAGCCCATTCAAGAGCATGCTTTTGAATTAGACAAAGGATAGTATTTCTACCAAAGAGGAAGTGGTCTACTTAAACTCTGTTCCACTCTTTCACCTAGTAAACGCAACTTGGGAGCTAGGTTCAACCATGTGTTCTGGACAGAGCCGGCCCAAGCCTTTATGGGGCTCTAAGCAGGCGCTTACCTCTTACACCCAAATGAGGTTTTAGTTCTGGTTCAGACGTCTAGCAGCGCTAGAATATAAACCCCAATGATTTGGGCGGCGGGGTTCTCTCTCTGATTCCTAGCTTTAGGAGATAGTGGTGTGTGTTCACAAATACGGAACTATCCTGAGACACAGGAAGAACATAGTGCATTTTTTAAATGGATGGCATTCCCCTTTAACAGGTAGTCTGATTTCATCTTCAATTTAGTCTTAAAATCTTATATTCTTAAAACAAGAGAAGGATTCTGCCAATGGGGTGAGCTTATTTAACTTGTTCCAAAACAACTTGTTTCAAGGATTTCAAGTGAGTGACTGCCTCAGGTGGTAGAGCAGAATAACCATAATCAGAAGGTTCCTGGTTCAAATCCGGCTCCTCCCTGCAGTGTGTCGAAGTGTAAGCTTGAGAAAAACATTTAACCCCTAACAGACAGACCCGGCGCCATGGGCGGGCATTAGGGGGCCTGGCCCGCCCACTGAGTCAGCTGTGCCCACCCTGGTAAAACATTTTTTTATTTATTTTTTAATCCAAGTCGACTATCCAAATCCTTAGTCGGGGACAGCCCTAGTGGGCACTGATGTCAACAACAACACTACTGAAGCTAGCACGGCACTCTGTGAGAATTCGTTTTCTACCCTCAAGAACGTCTTTACAGAACATCGCCTTAGTATGCTTCATCGACGCAAGGCCAATTTAATTCAGTTGGCATTTGAGAAGGACTTAAGAAAAAAGTTCAGGAATGAGTGGAGGGACAGTGTTTTAAGAAGATTTCACTCTGTCCCCAAACGCCGCTTGCCGCTCTACTAATGATGGTGAGTAGCCTGTGGAGGAATTTTGTTTGCTTTTTTATGCACTTATTTTTGTCAGTTCCGTTCAGTTTGTCAGTGAATTCAGAAGTGTTGAATAAATGGAGACTTTTCAAAGATATTGAATAGAATAGAATAGAAATGTATTATCCTGAGGGAAATTTGACACTGCAAATCACTCAACATTAAACATTTAGACAGAACAAGTCACGAATAAGAATAACAAAACAAATGGCCTAGAATAAAATGAAATAGAATAAAAACAGAATAAAAGATACAGTTAATAAATCTACATATAAAGTCTACAGTAGGTGTAATATTGCACAGTGCTGTTTAAAAACTAAGAGTCCAGGAAGATGGTAACTGTCACTGTGCTCAGTGATGCAGTGAGGCACAGTGATGCATTGTATAGTCTGATGGCTGTCGGAATGAAGGACTTCCTGTGCCGTTCAGTGCTGCATTTAGGTAGTGTGAGCCTATGACATGCTCCTCCTGTCAGCCAAGTCTGTGTGTAGTGGGTGGGAGGGGTTTTCCCTGATGGCCTGGAGCTTAGCAAGGTTTCTCCTCTCCGCCACCCTCGCTAGAGTCCAACTCCACCCCAACCACGCTATCTTATCCAGCCTGTTTGTGTCCCCTGCTCTCAGTCCGCTGCCCCAGAAGGTCTGTTATATATATCCGTTCAGTCTGTTTTTGTATAAGTGAATGTTCTTAAGATAGAGAGAAATTAGATTTTTCAATGGCCTCTCTGCTGTTTAGTTCAGCACCGTGGGCAGCGCCAAGCAAGCCACAGCGCCGTTGTCCCAGCTGAAACGTATAAAAGGGAACCTGTGTTGAAAAACCATTGTGCCCCCCCGAGAACATTTTATGCCCCCCCACTAATTTGTTTCTGCAGCCTGGTCTGCTAACAGATGAACAGTTTGGCTAGTTGTCACTCCTTGGCTACAACGGTGGTCAATAATTTTTGTGGTGATTGGTCAGTTCGGGACCGTATACACTCAGATGTGGTCACTTGACGGAGCAGCCTGTCAACTGACGCTCGCCGGATATATCGTCTTGTAACTCGAGACCCGAAGCTCGCAATTGGTTGAGTGTGGTGGCGATCAAAAGGTGGCAAATTCACCTTTCGAACGGTGTATTGAATGATCTGCGACAAATGCAGCCCGGAGGCGTCTATTCGTTTCCAGAGGAGCGCAAAGTGCCGCGAAGTGCGCGCAAGTGCAAAAACGTCCCATCGTTGGGACGCCAAAGGTTAAGAGATTATTAAGATGGCGTTTTTTACAGTGCAAAATGCTATAGAAATTACATAAATGTAAAAAGAAAATGCATGATTTACACATACAAGCCAGTGGCGGCTGGTGACAAATTGTTTTGGAGGAGAAATTGTTGCGATGATAGCTAAGGTGACCCATTCAATGGGTAAATTAACCAAAGTCAGCCAATAATTTGACATTGTATTGTAAAAAGAATTCTGGTCAACCTCACATAGCAATACCACCAGTAACAACTAAGACAATGATTCCAAAAGTGGGTTCCAACACTTGAGTAGGTCGATAATAAATGCTGATACCTCTCTAAACATCCTCTGCTTCTCATGTTCTCCCAAGGCCCTCCTTGATCTTGTGGTCCCTGGTGCTGCATGCTGCTGCTCTTGAGATTAAACCCGGTCCCCTGAAGGCACACAGGCCAATAGTGTTTCTTAGTGTATGAGTGAGACGTGCCACTGACAATACCTACAATTCCTGTCTTAAAAACCAGAAGAATTTGTTTTATAGATACTATTACTTTATATGGAAATGGCTGGGGGAAAAAAATTGCTGACTTAACTTTGTTACACAAAGGGTTATTATAATTTCCAAAGATGCAGATAACTAAATTAGTTTCTTACTTAACATAGCTACCATATAGGCTTACATTACAGCATGCATACATTTGGTTATGACAAGGTTCTATATATCTTACCTTAGTGATGCTCAAGATGAGAGCATAGTGCTTGTCAAGTTCTGGATGGCATTGTAGCATCCTGCTAGCCACTTTTTCCGCTCATACCAGGTTGTTCTCCCCTTGTAGATACTTGCTTTATGTTTAAATTTGGTCTGGGTGGTCATAATTTCTTAGTTGCCAATTTATCCTGATTACTACGACGAATGAACGAGAGGACTGAGGGGCGATCGGCAGCCAGAGAGAAATCGCCCATGGAGTTTCAGACAGTGATTCAGAGATTCATTCCAGAACAAAATTAGATGCAACGGCTGATTGGACTATGATATTCAGAGGCAGTTTTTTTTTGTGTGCCAGTGGCAGGGAGGGAGACGCACAAAATCAGTCAGCCGCCCATGATACAAGCTGCGTAAAACTGTACAGTTAACATCTGTGAGAGAATCTCACTTGGCTGTTTGTGGTGTTTTGTTTGTAGATCCTCCGGGAGATGATGCAGGAGATCGACTACGACCATGATGGTACGGTGTCCCTGGAGGAGTGGATCCAGGGAGGAATGACCACCATCCCACTGCTGGTGCTTCTGGGGCTGGAGACGGTGAGTCAACATCAGAACCAGCAGGCCATGGTAACCTACACTAGAGCTTGTGTGTCACAGGTTTGAATCCCAGGACTGTCTTTAGAAAATGTAGGTGAGTGATACAATTAGGGTGAAACCCTAAAGAAATGTTTATATTGAATAACAATGTGTATTGATGTAATGGATGGTACCGCGAAGCGCAGTCACGATGGACTTCAGATGTTGTGAAGTGACTGGGGCGAGTAGCGGTGCTATGGGTTAAACTCATTCTCATCCTCAAAAGACACATAGACATGTTACAAAGCAGTGAGTTCACTTCTTGGTATAGCGGTTGTGCGGATGTGCTGTTGTCCGCGGTGTGGGAGACCACAGGTGCGAAACTCCCTCGGGGCATCGAAGTTTAAGGTGACGATGTCACAACCGTTACATAGATAGTGTTCAATAAACGACTGAAAATGGCTTAGCAGTATCTCCATACCTTTACCCTCATTGAGAACACAAGGGTATATGGATATGTAAATTTGCAACATGCACCCATTGATATGATAATCCCAAATCGGCAACTTGTTCTTTCAAGACATGTAAATATACTCAGCGTTACGTGTAGCTGAAGCTGTCAGGTGTTGAGTTACCACATATTGGACCATGACAGGTTCCAATTTTTATTTATTTTTAGTAGTCAAAGGACTGCCTCCAAGAGGAGTAAGCCATAGATAACAATCTGTATAGCCAAAGCCATGCATCCAAGAGGAGTTAACCATACATAATTTGTATAGACCTGTTCACTGTATACAAACATACTGTGTTCGAGCCAATCAGCAATACCAACTGAGTCACGTGACTAAGTTACCCCGGACCTGCGCAAGTTGCTGCGCTAAAAGAATACGACGGGACTCTATGGGCTCTATGGAGCTCCATGGCACTCCCCTGACTAAAAGTTGGATGTAATTTTGCCAAATCAGCATGGCTGTGATGTGTGTCTTTCACCTTTTACATATCTAGCTTTGGCATAGATTGATTGTTTAGATCGCTAGCATGGCTAACAAATGCAAATATATTGTAGTCTGCCCCGCTGTTCTGACCAGGATTACGTTCCATTCTGCTCCAGTGATGCACGCACACACTGATTCTGACGTATGCAGCGAACAGGTCTATACACTATAGAATTCACTTCAAAGTCCTCACTTTTACTTTCAGAGCACTCCACTTTTACTTTCAGAGCACTCCACGGGCAGGCCCCTATCTACATCACTGAACTCATCCATCCCTACACCAACCCGCTCACTCAGATCTGCCGATCAGCACCTCCTGGTGGTCCCTAGGTCCAGGCTAAAAACAAGGGGTGATCGAGCCTTCGAGGTGACGGCACCAAGGCTCTGGAATGCTCTCCCCCTGGACCTGCGAACTGCCCCCTCTGAAAACTCTTTTAAAAAACAACTAAAAACACATTTGTTCAGACAGGCCTTTGGTCATACATAGGCACTTTTTCTTGTCCTCACTGTTCCTATAGTTTTGTTTTTTAATTAGTGACTCATGATTTTATCCAAATTCTTTTATTCTACTTTTTTATCTGGTTTCACTGTTTTTTAACTGCTGTCTGTTGGTGTTGTCATTTATTTCTGATTTTGTTTTGTTGTGTTTTTTATATAAGCTGTAGTGTAAAGCACCCTGTGCATTCGTGCTGTGAAGGGTGCTATATAAATAAAAGTCATTAATTCATTCATAGTCAAAGTCATGCCTCCAAGAGGAGTTAACCTTACATAACAATCTGCATAGTCAAAGTCATGCCTCCAAGAGGAGGAGTTTTTGAATGGAGGGAGTCTTTAAGCAAGACACAAGTTGAACAATGGTTGGCACAAAATATTGGTAATGTGAGCAATGTGGTTGAAGTGCACCCAGAACCTGTGCACACAGATGAGGTCCACGCAGAGGATGTGCCCACAGACGATGTGCAACCAGATAATGTGCTCTCTCACAATGTGGATGATAAGGTGAAACCAGATGACAGTGCGTCAAATGTTTTAGTTTAGTTTATTTGACAATTATTAAAATACATGACATTGTGGCGATAAGAAAGTAGTGAGCCAGAGACGTAGGTCGAGTTGAGTACTTTACTTATCCTGCACATAGCATTTACAATAACAACAACCCGTCACCCGGAGCCGGAAGTGGCATTTAACCTTTCCCCTAACCAGTACAACCCACACTCTTAAAGGCACAAGCCCACCTTGGTGAATGTCTCTTAATATAGGTCACCACACAGGCCCCCCCAGAATTCACCAAAACAAAAACTGCAACTAATTAATAGCCAGTGATCAGTCCTTCAATGAACAGATTACCGCATGAAATAGTCAACGTGGAGGGGGACGGATCAAGCGGCCGAACCGACTGCGATTAACCAGAGGGGGATTAAGGGAGAGAAGTGGGACCAGCGGCCGGGCCACGGAAGGGGCCAAGGCCGGAACAGAGGACGGGGCAGGGGTCTGAGCCGAAACCGGGGGGCGCCCCCGCCGCGGGGGTAGGGCCAACTGAACTGGTTCATCCTTGTCCAAGTGGGCAGGCTTAAGACGGTCTATAGTGACCCGCTCTGGCCTGCCCCCCATGTCCACAACAAAGTTTTTAGTGCCTGCCTCCAGGACACGGAAAGGCCCGTCATAAGGGGGCTGCAGCGGGGTCCGATGGCTGTCGTGCCGGATGAACACATATTTGGCCAATGGCAGGTCCCTGGGGATGTAGGACTGGCGAAGGCAGTGGCGGGATGTTGGAATGGGAATAAGGGCATCGGCAACACCCCGGGACACTGTTCGATGGGTGGCGACGGACCAGGAAGCTGTGGCCTCCGGAAGAAACTCCCCAGGGACTTGCAGCGGCTGGCCGTACACCAGCTCGGCGGACGAGGCCTGGAGGTCCTCTTTGGGGGCAGAACGAAGACCAAGCAAAACCCACAGGAGGCGGTCAACCCAGTTGCCATCCGTAAGGGCAGCCCGAAGAGCGGCCTTCATGTCCCTATGGAACCGCTCGCAAAGCCTGTTGCCCTGCGGGTTGTACGCCATAGTGCGGTGGATCTTCACCCCCAGGTGCTCTGCAACTGCAGTCCAGAGCTCCAAAGTGAACTGGGGGCCCCTGTCGCTTGTGATGTCCCCCGGTGTGCCAAAACGGGCCACCCAGCAGCCGATGAAAGCCCGGACCACCTCCGCTGCCGTAGTGGAGGACAGTGGAACAGCCTCCGGCCACCTGGTGGTCCTGTCCACCATGGTGAGGAGGTGAGTATATCCGCAGGAGGGTGGCAGGGGGCCCACCAGGTCCACATTCACGTGATCGAACCGCCTCTCCGGCACTATAAACGGTGCCAAAGGGGCTTTGGTGTGGCGGTGCACCTTGGCGCGCTGGCACGCCACACATGAGCCAGCCCAGGTCCTAACATCCTTCCGGAGGCCAGGCCACACAAACTTGACCCCCACCAGCTTAGTCGAGGCCTTCACACCTGGGTGGGAAAGGCCGTGGATCATGTTAAAAACCCAGCGCCGCCAGGCCGTAGGCACCATAGGGCGCGGTTGGCCAGTGGAGATGTCGCAGAGGAGAGTGGCATTAGCTGTGTCGAACACCACATCCTCCAGCTGCAGTGCAGTAGGGCCCGTCCGGTAGGCCTGAATGTCTGAGTCTGTGGCTTGGTCTGCCGCCATGGCGGCATAATCGAGTCCCAAGTGGACGGACCCGATGACCGCCCTAGAGAGGCAGTCGGCGACAAAGTTGTCCTTGCCCGCCACGTGCTGAATGTCCGTGGTTAACTCAGAGATCGCCGATAGCTGCCGCTGCTGACGTCCCGACCACGGCTCCGAGGTCTTGGCCATGGAGAACGTCAGCGGCTTGTGGTCCACAAAGGCAGTGAACTGGCGGCCTTCCAACAGGAATCTAAAGTGCCTAGTGGTGAGGAACAGACCCAGCAGTTCCCTGTCGAAAGTACTGTACTTACGCTCGTTGTCGCGGAGCTGTTTGCTAAAAAAGGCCAGTGGCTGCCAGGCCCCGCCCACCCACTGCTCGCACACCGCCCCCACTGCATAGTCAGAGGCGTCTGGGAGAGGGGTGCGCCAGCAGAGCAGCGTTGGCTAGCGCGGTCTTGGCAGCCCCAAAAGCGCTGTCCATCCCCGAGGACCAGTCTAACTCGTCCTTGGGCACCTTGCCCCGCAGGGCCTCGTACAAGGGGCGCATGAGGTGGGCAGCATGGGGAAGGAACCGTTTGTAAAAGTTCACCATGCCCAGGAACTCCTGTAGAGACCGTACGGTGCGGGGGCGAGGAAAACTGGCAACGGCCTCCACCCTGGCGGGGAGTGGGGTGGCTCCCTGTGGAGCGACGTGGTGTCCGAGGAAGGTGATGGAGGACTGCCCGAACTGGCACTTGGTCTGGTTGACGATGAGGCCGTGTTTACTGAGCCGCTCAAACAGCTGCTGAAGGTGTGTCATGTGCTCCTCTATGGATGCACTGGCTACAAGAATGTCATCCAAATACACAAACAAAAACGGCATGTCCTGGAGCACAGAGTCCATCAGCCGCTGAAACGTCTGCGAAAGGCAAGGCATTCTTAGGAACTCAAAAAGTCCAAAGGGTGTTTTGGGCACGTCCCGTGGATGGACCGGCACCTGGTGGTACCCGCGCACCAGGTCCACCTTGGAGAAGATGACGGCCCCCGCCAGGTGGGTAGAGAAGTCCTGTATGTGCGGGACAGGGTACCGGTCGGGGGTTGTGGCGTTATTAAGGCGACGGAAATCGCCGCAGGGGCGCCAACCCCCGCCAGCTTTTGTAACCATATGTAATGGAGAAGCCCACGGGCTGTTTGAGCGGCGCACAATGCCCAGTCGCTCCATGGTGGAAAACTCCCCCCTGGCGATTGCCAGCTTGGCTGAGTCGAGACGCCGAGCCCGGGCATAGACTGGGGGGCCTTCGGTGGTAATATGGTGTTCCACCCCGTGTTTGGCCACTGCAGATGAGAACGTGGGTGTGGTGAGGTCAGGGAACCCGGCGAGCAGGCGTTCATACGGGTCCCCGGTGGCAAGTGTGTTCAACAGGCAGAGAGCTCCGCCCCCCCCCCAACCGCCCCAAGTGTGCAGGGGTAAGAGGAAAAAGAGAGGGCATCGATCAAGCGACAGTTTTTCACATCTACCAACAGACTGAAGGCACAGAGGAAGTCTGCTCCCAGGAGCGGCGTGGACACCGCAGCCATCACAAAACCCCAGCCGAAACGGCGCCCCCCAAAACACAACTCCACATACCTGGTGCCGTAAGTACGTATGGGCGTACCGTTCGCTGCGTCCATCTGGGGCCCGTGTCTGCCGTCCATGGTGTCCACGCCCTGTGCCGCTAGTGTAAACAGCCATATGTACAGTTAGACAGTTACTAACAATCCTACACAGAGCCTCTGATCTCAACACTAACCTTAACCAACTTCGAAAGAGAGCGACTTCAAAAGAGTCGCCAAGCTTAACCAGTTTGTTAGTAACGCGATTGGCGCTGAGAAAAACGTCAGGGGCCAATCAGATCGCGCAAACCGAACGCGGAAGTGCAACTCTGTTAGGGAAAATATACACGCTACCCCACATGGGAACCAGCGAATCAGGGATCTAGGTGAAAAGTCACAAGCGAATACAGGAAGAGAAATTTCCGCGGAATGCATTGGAGTCAATGAGGAAATGGGTTTCTGCAGAGCTTTTTTCTTTCTCACTTTTTGCCAAAATCGCTCCTAATCACTCTGAACGGATTTTTATGAAATTTGGAGATGTACTATACAAGACTTCAGGCTATGGACCCAGTGTGTTTTTTCAGCCAGACCCATTTTTGGGGAAATACTACTTCTGGACTACTAACTACTACAGAAAAACGTGAGTAACAAGTTTTTCTACAACTCAAGTTCAGACCTATTTCAAGTGTCATGGAGAGGGACTCTGTCGGCCACCCGCCCCCTCCGGACGGGTGTCCCCCAGGGCTCGGTCCTAGGACCCCTTCTCTTCTCCCTCTACACTAAATCACTGGGTAACATTATCACGTCTCATGGCTTCTCATATCATTGTTATGCCGATGATACTCAACTCTTCCTCTCCTTCCCTCCCTCAGATATCCACGTCTTTGAGCGGATCTCGGCCTGTCTGTCCGACATCTCCGCCTGGATGACGACCAACCACCTCAAACTGAACCTAAGCAAAACAGAATTGCTCCACCTGCCGGCCAAATCCTCCCCCCTGACCGACCTCTCCATCACAGTCGAGAATGCAGCTGTGACCGCGTCCCCGACCGCCAAGAACCTTGGTGTTGTCCTCGACGACCAGTTGAACTTCTCTGCTCACATCGCAGCGACAACCAGAACCTGCAGATTCCTCCTGAGCAACGTGAGAAGGATACGCCCCTTCCTGACAAAAGAAGCCACCCAACTCCTCGTCCAATCAACAGTCATCTCCCGCCTCGACTACTGCAACGCACTGTTAGCTGGCCTCCCGGCCACTGCCACCAAGCCTCTTCAACTCATTCAAAACGCAGCGGCCCGCCTGATCTCAAACCTACCGAAGTCGGCCCATATCACCCCACTTCTTAGGGACCTGCACTGGCTCCCCATTGCTGCATGTATCCGCTTCAAGGCCCTCGACCTAGCATACCGTGCGGCAAAGGGAACCGCTCCCGCCTACCTCCGGTCAATGGTCTCTAACTACACACCCTCAAGACCCCTACGCTCTGCATCTTCTGGCCACCTCAGACCTACTCCTATCCAAGCTCCCGGAGGGTCATCAAAGAGAAGCCGCCTATTCTCAGTCCTTGCCCCACAATGGTGGAATGAACTACCCATCCCAGTTAGGACAGCCGAATCCCGTCCAATCTTTCGCCGTCGACTAAAGACTCACTTCTTCAACCATTATCTGAAATGATTTATATAAAAAAATAAAAAATAAAAATCTAACCCTGACTAACCTTACTGTCATGCACTTGTCCTAATAAACTAACCTACACTGTAACACGCAACACTTGATGAACATTGTTACTCAGCTGATAGAGTTGTACCCTTCTTGCTGTCTTGTCGTACAGAGCTTGTAAGTCGCTTTGGATAAAAGCGTCAGCTAAATGACTAAATGTAAATGTAAATGTCATTAGCAGTAAAAGTGAATTATCTTTATTGTATCAGAAACTTCAGAATGCCATCGTTCAAAAGAGACCAGGCTCATGCATGTGCTATAAGTATAAAGTATACTATTTTGGTTTGCAAAAAAAGTATGCAGTCCTCAAGTTCAAGTGAAAAAAATTGCCACTTTTGGGGGCGCCAGTTAAGAGGATAAAAGAGATAGAACATATCTATCTATGTTGATCTGCATCTCAAATGATTTAATACATTGCAGACACTTTGTAATAGTTCCACACCGCCGACATGTTTTAGGTTAGTTAACATGCAACAATGACACCAACTCCGCTGAGAATTGGCTCATGTTTTTCGCATCCTCGATTGGTTTTCGCAATCGGCGACTATAGAAAGCATTATCGGAAATTCCCCAATCTCATATTTATACTGAATATCGGCCGATACTGATAGCTGGCCGATCGATCGGGGCATCCCTATCTGAAATTATTAAAGATCCCCTCCACACGTGTTTTTAACACTTTAAAAAGTTTAAATATTGGTATACGTATGTTCTTTTTTATCAAATATGTTCAATAAAAAATTAAAAATAAAAAGGGAAGGTAATTAGAATGCATTACTGTGGTAAAGTAATTCAATGGAATATTCAGGTAATCAGTCATCTGTAACACATTGGAAGTAACTTTCACATCACAACCTTGGATACACTGCATCTATCCGTTGTTATCCTTTGTATCCTCTGTTACTATATATTTACAGACTGAATCTATTTACAGATTATTCCTTTCTTTAACAGTCTTCATTTTGTTTCCATATGCAGTCTTATACATTGTTTTAATTTTCTTCCACTCAAAAGTAGAATTTACTTTACATTCACATTATGTCTTAATTGAGTCTGCATCTTCACATGTTTAGTTCAAAAACAAATAAACTAAATAAATACAATTTCAAATGCACACATAAAATACCCGTACATTTATATTCACATTATGCATATTCCCATATACTGTACACAATAAACACATATTTATAGTTTTCCTATTGCCTCAGAAGCTGTGGTTTTCCACATTCTTTGGAGCTGAAGTATGATAGGAGTCCATCCATTTGATATCAAAAGTGTCCATTCTCATCTGAAGTGTAGCTGAGGTGTAGTGTATCATAACTTGAGCTATAGTTGACCATTCACACTTTCGTATCATCCTGGCTAGACTACTGCAATTCCATTTTCACCTGCCTCAGCAAGTCGTCCCTAAACCATCTACAACTGGTCCAGAACACTGCTGCAAGACTATTGACCAGGTCCAGCAGGTCAACTCACATCACACCCACCCTATATTCCTTACACTATATTCCTTACACTGGTAGTGGCTTCCCATTTAGTTTAGGAATAATTTTAAGGTACTTGATTTCACATAGATCCTGTGTACATCTGCACCTGATTCATCCATAATCACCAGTAGGTCACTTAGGTCTTCTGACCAGGGCTTACTGGCTGTCCCTCACTATCCACTTGAAAGAAAATGTGTGCCACATTGTGGAATGCTCTTCCTATAGGCATACAATCTGCAGTGACACCTTGAAAAAGCAGCTGAAGAATAACTTAACAAACTGGCCTTTGTTTTGTAATTAAGAGTGTTTATTAAGATATTTTTTTCTTATTGTTTGTTTTCTAGTATTTTAGGGTCTTATTTAAAAATATATATATGTTCTTTGTGAAGCACTTTGTGACTCAGCTCTGTGAAAGGTGCTATACTAAATAAATTGCACTTACTCCTATCTTCACTTCATACTCTATCCACTAGATGGAGCCATCCAACCAGTCTGTCTGCTCTGTCTTGATCCCCAAGTCTCATCACTTGAGCTTTCACTTTAATACACAGCAATATAAAACATCACATGCACTTTAGTGAATGGATATCACTATCAACAACTCAGGCACAAGCCTTTACTGTACATGTCAGTAAGCCAGTCTGTCTGTCTTTCTAATTATTGGTCTGTTTATTGGCCTGTGTCTGATCTGTTTGTCTTGTCTTTAAAGTGATTGACCAGTGTTAATCAACTGACCAATTAATGACTCATTCTGTCAACGATTCTCCCTCCAGAATGTGAAGGACGATGGGCAGCATGTCTGGAGACTGAAGCACTTCAACAAACCAGCCTACTGTAACCTGTGTCTTAACATGCTCATTGGACTGGGGAAACAGGGCCTCTGCTGCTCATGTGAGTAAGCCACACGGTGTCGTATCAATATCACCAAAACACACTACAGAGCGACGCCGTATTTCCCTGTATTGCTTTGTATGCGCTTTGTGCCATTTACAAAGGTTACCTGGTAATTCTGCACAGGCAAAACACGACATTTGTCATCTTCCCCACAGTCGGACAAGTATGATTGATCAGTTTCAGCTCTGTGCTATTTTGTCACTTTTGGACGGAGCTAGGCTAGCTGCTCCCTACTGCTTCCAGTCCTTGTGCTAATCTAGACTAGCATGCACCTGGACCTCTCTCTGGGGCTACTGTACACACAGAGAGGAAACTGATCAATGTAATTGTCTGAAATCTGAATGTGGGGAAGGTGGCTTGTAGGCTGTGTGTATTTCCCAAAATGAGTGTTTCTTCAAGAAAAACAACTACATTTTCCAACTGACACCCATGTGTTTTCTAATTAAAATGTTTAATTGACCTATCTCAAACTCATAACTATTGCTTTCCTCAGACAAAAAAAGCAACTGTTGTGTGGTTGGAGGATCAAGAAGAGAGGGCGGAGTTTGAGATAGTCATGAAACTTGCTCACAACACAGAGAAGCATGGACATTTTCACAGTGATGTTTTCACAATATTCACATGGAGGCCGTTTTGCTCTTATGTCAACCTGTGTATGACATTAGACCAAAATGGCCGTCGTGTGAATATTGTCAATTGTTGTTTTTTCCTGCTTCTCCATCTTGCTTCTGTTCAGCTGTGCCACTGAGTTTCTTTTTCTCCCCAGTCTGCAAGTACACGGTCCATGAACGCTGTGTGGCCCGCGCACCGCCATCTTGTATCAAAACCTATGTCAAGTCCAAGAAAAACACAGAGGTGCGTCCAATTGGAGTGTTTACCAATCGGCACGCTTGGATCAGCGATGCTCCATGGGGCTTAGACTGAGGGCTGCTCTCCCTCTAATGGAATTACAACTCGGCCTGCCACTAAGCATTGCTAATTACGAGATAAGCCTGTTTTAAAGACACACCTGATACACGCACGCACGCGCACACACACACACACACACACACACACACACACACACACACACACACACACACACACACACACACACACACACACACACACACACACACACACACACACACACACACACACACACACACACACACACACACACGCACACACACACACACACAGTGAATGTCTGATTTGGCCTTCTTTGAGGTGGCTCTTTCTTTCTTTCTTTTTGTCTTTTTTTTTCACTTTTTCTCCTCTTTTTCTATTTTCTCCCATCCCAATTCCACTGTGCCAATTCTTCCCTCCCCTGTCTTGAACGTTGCTCGCATATGCCCCTCACTGGCCGGTTGTAGGGAGGATAGAAGCCTTGCATCACGTGTCCCCTCCGGTACACAAGGAGGCAGCCTGTCACATCTTTTCACCTGCCAGCGCAAACTCTCATTGGCGAGGTGTAACGTGTGGGAGGCTCACACTACCCCCGCCATTTCCTGTCTCTGCTGTGCAGGCGTCCCCAACCGACCTGTAGGAGTCGCTGTCCACAACGTCCAGATTACCACCCATCGACTTCCACCCGCTGACTCTGCCAATTGAGTTAGTATGATGGCTGGCCCAAGCCGGAGGCAACGCCGACAGCTGGAGTCGAACCCGGTGTCTCTTGCATGGGTGACGAGCGCAATGTCCGCTGCGCCACTCAGCCGCACCTTCTTTTTGTCTTTGTATGTATCTTTTTGGTATAACCAGAGTTGGAAAGAGTAGCCTACTGAAATATATTACTCAAGTAGATGTACTGTTATGTAATTGTAGTAAAAGTAGTAGTGTACTTACGTAGTAGTACCCAAGTAGTAAAAGTACTTGTGCATGTTCTATATCGAACACAATGCTCACCTCTATCCACCCCTGGGTGCTTTCTCTCTTTGCCCCCCCTCTCTCCCTCTCTCGCCCCCTCTCTCTTTCTCTACCTCTCTATTTCTGTCCCTCTTTTTATCTTTCTATCTCTCTGCCTCACTCCCTCTCCCTTTCTCTCTCTTCCCCTCTCTCTTTACCCCTTCTCTCTCTCTCTATCTCCCTCCCTCCTCTCCCCATTTCTCCCCCCCTCTATCTCCCTCGCTGTCCCCTCCTCCCCCCCCCCCCTCTCTTGCTGCAGGTGATGCATCATTTCTGGGTGGAGGGGAACTGTCCCACCAAGTGTGACAAGTGTCACAAAACCGTTAAGTGTTACCAGGGTCTGACTGGACTGCACTGTGTGTGGTGCCAGATCACGGTATGAGGAGAGGCAGCCTCCCCCTTGTTATTTTACCACACACTTTTTTAGTTTTGTCTTTTGACACCTTTGATATCTCACAAGTCATCCTACCAATTTACACCAAACCTCACACGCTTTCAGTTTTCCTTTTTTTTTTTTGCTAATAGAAAATAAAATTGTGTTATTGTTTGTATTTTGGAAATGTATAATCCTCTGCAAATCCGCTCGCAATTGAACACAGTATGTGTGTTATTGACGTGAGTCGGCTGTTAATAGGTTTTGTCGCCTCCTCCAGCTCCATAACAAGTGTGCCTCTCACGTCAAGCCGGAGTGTGACTGTGGGGCCCTGAAGGACCACATCCTGCCCCCCAACAACATCTGCCCCGTGGTTCTGGTGAGCATGCTCCCTGAGTGGTCACTCCACTGAAAAGGGTCTGCAGTGTTCTGGACACTAGCTCATGTACTGTTTAAAGGCCGTATCTGTCATCTAAATGTAAACATGTATGGGTAGCCCCACCAACAAACATTAAAAGAAAGAAAATATATAGGAATGGTCAGAGGCATGACTCTCCATGTAATGCGACCAACACTAGGCAATACAATGACCGACACTAGACAATACAATGACCGACACTAGACAATACAATGACCGACACTAGGCAATACAATGACCGACACTAGGCAATACAATGACCGACACTAGACAATACAATGACCGACACTAGACAATACAATGACCGACACTAGGCAATACAATGACCGACACTAGACAATACAATGACCAACACTAGACAATACAATGACCGACACTAGGCAATACAATGACCGACACTAGGCAATACAATGACCGACACTAGGTAATACAATGACCGACACTAGGCAATACAATGACCAACACTAGGCAATACAATGACCGACACTAGACAATACAATGACCGACACTAGGCAATACAATGACCGACACTAGACAATACAATGACCGACACTAGGCAATACAATGACCGACACTAGGCAATACAATGACCGACACTAGACAATACAATGACCGACACTAGACAATAAAATGACCGACACTAGGAAATACAATGACCGACACTAGACAATACAATGACCGACACTAGACAATACAATGACCGACACTAGACAATACAATGACCGACACTAGGAAATACAATGACCGACACTAGACAATACAATGACCGACACTAGACAATACAATGACCGACACTAGGAAATACAATGACCGACACTAGACAATACAATGACCGACACTAGACAATACAATGACCGACACTAGACAATACAAGTTTTTCATTATATTTACTGTATTTTGTGTCTGCAAAAGCTTTGTTTACATTAGTACTGTTAGTATTGTGTTTCCATACAGTCGTGAACCGATAAACCAGCATGTACCACACACTCACTGTTTGCCCTTTGACCCCAGGAAAGGCAGTCGACGGTGAGGAAAGACTCCAGGTCCAACGCGTCGAGCCGAGGGAAGATGCAGAGAAACAACTCGGTCACGGTGGACGGTCAAGGACTGCAGGTGACTGTCAGGCGTACACTCTTAAAAACCATGTGTCTGAAATAACATGAAATGTGTGGACCCTGAATAAATACATACAGAGACACACAAAAGAGACATACAAAAGAACACACGCTGCGTTAAAATGATTTAATATGCGTTGTGTGTACACACGCATACTGAACTCATACTGAATTATAGTTACGGAATTATATAGACATTTGGGAAGTGATAGTGGGAGAAATAATATCGGAAGTAGCTGCCATGGTCAGATTAGTCCTGTATTAATTATTGTACAGTGAACGCCTTTTTAAAATTTTACAAATATTTGTATTATATAAATCGGCCCTGGAATACATGATATGACCACAGCTGACCTCTCTGGATAATGAGTGGATACAACAACAAAGTCCAGCCCAGCCCCGATCCTCCCTAACTAATATCTGTCAAGTCAGACAGCTACACTGGAGTCAAGTCAGACAGCTACACTGGCGATGGAAGCCTGTCACCGTCTGCGTGGCGACTGCTCGTCTCTCTGCGCTCGTGGTCGGGAGAGAGAGAGAGAGAGACAGAGAGAGAGAGAGAGAGAGAGAAATATGATGAATCTATCCCAGTTACATCCATCCATCTCTGCCGCTCGCCGGCTAACCAGCGTAATAATCAGGATTATTATTTATAATTACAGGAAGTAATGGATCACTCCTGGCTGGACAGGGAGCTCATTAATTCACCCTTGGCCTGCTGGGATAGCAGACAGGGGGAGTTAAGCGCTTCATCTGTGTCAGGGAGCGCACCGGGGCGAGTTGTTGCAGCCCGAGCGGCAGGAAGGACGACTCCAAACAGGGCCCGCTGGATTAGTGCTTGTTTACACTGCGTGTTGGTCGTGGAGCCATGCCTCCAGCACCCCTCTCTCTCTCTCTCTCTCTCTCTCTCTCTCTCTCTCTCTCTCTCTCGCTCTCGCTCTCGCTCTCGCTCTTGCTCTCTCTCTCTCTAGCCACACTTTCACTACCGGTTGCGTTAGGAGCGACTTGGGGGAAGCTTTTCCCTCGTGGACACAGCCCCGGCCCTCTGTCACATGACACAAACATACCTTGCCAATTAGGAAAGAGTGACAAGTAACTATTACAAGTGGGTTATGAAACACTGAGTATCTAGTTGAGCTGTATCAGTTTCATCTGAGATAGATGGGTTTGTTGTTATATTTCATATGGCTTTACGCTCTGCTCTATTGGAACTGTACCTTTAATCATATGCTATCATGAAAACGTTCAACCACGTGCACGCACCTACACCTGCCTGACCACGCCCACATCCGCTCATATAAGTGGGGTCATGGCCATACTACCAGCTCCTTCCCTACTTTCACCACCTGGAAGTCCGTGCTGCAGTGCACCTCTTCAAGTTCAGTGCTGAAGTAGTTAGTTAGTTATAGGAGCTGTGTTGACATTGTCTTTTGTTTTTCCCTCTCTCACTAATTTACGGGAGAAAGAAAGAATAATGTCGTCACCACTGGAGAGTCTAGAGGATTATTCTGACCTCCACCGGCGCTTCACATTCGGGCTTCCTCTGGGCGTAGTGGGGCTTTCCTGCTCCACGTTTGTGGCAGGCAGGTGAGCCTCAGCGGCGCCCGGAGGGGAGTGCGCGTCGCTGGGCAGTTCCCCCGCCAGCGTTGCTCTCCGGCTGTGCACCTGGATACTATTGCCGTAGGAGGCAGTCGGCTGGTCCGACGGTCTCTCTGGTGGGTGGTGTCTTGCGGTGCGGGCTCTCTGCCTCTGCTCGCTCGCGTCAATTGGCGGTGAGCGGCGGGGGCGGATGGTCTAAACGGATGTGTCAGTTGTGCGGGGTCGGCTGCTCAGGCATACGGCCCCGCAGAACAGCTGGCTCCAGGCGAGGATTCCTCCGTTACCTCTCCATCGCGTCCGATACAGCTACAGTAGCTGGCCGTTAGCCTGTAGCTAACCATTAGCTGGTAGCTAACCGTTGGCCTATAGCCAGCCGTTAGCCTGTAGCTGGCTGTTAGCTTGTAGCTAGCCGTTAGCCTGTGGCGTCCGATGGACAATTAGGATTGCATGGAGGGGGCGGGGAGTTCTTGTTTGATGCCCCACGAAGACAGAGCTCTCTCCCCTCGGGCAGAGTGTGCTTTGTTTTCCTGGGAGCCCCGTACTCCGAGTCTGGGTTCAAGTCCCACCTCCAAGACAGGATGCCCTACTGCCATCCGCACTGGACGTTGGCTCCCGCCTATCAGAAAGAGAAAGTGAGTTGAGCCTCCCGCCGCGAGGGATGCGAACGAGACAGAGGAAAGTACGCAAGGGAGTTGTACGTTTTTTGTCCCCGAGCTTAGGGCGACAGCGGCCTGTACAAACGGGGCTCCGCTGTCGACGCCACTGTATCTCTGGCAACGCCGTCCTGTGAGGGAGGCGAGCGTTGTCTGCCCTTTTTTTGGGCTAGGCAGTTGGCTATCTGGAGTGACCAGGCCTGCACTCCAACTTATGCAGCTTCAGTAGCTAGCCGTTAGCTTGTAGCTAGGCGTTAACCTGATAAAGCTAGCAGTTAACCTGTGGCTAACCGTTAGCGATAGCCGCGGGGAGATAGCGGGCCCTGGACACTCTGATTCGGCGTCATCTCTGGCAGAAGATGTCGTCGGCCTGCACCATGGCCGGCCGCAGGATATAGGCAAAACGCCGGAGCAGGACTCCAGCCGCCGCCACTACTGGCCCCGCCAGCAAGAGGCCTCGACACCGGGGAGACCACCATTGTTGCTGCCAGTCGTCCTGCGACCCGGGGGTACAGGTAGGACACATTGGATAGATGATGCGATGCAGTCGAGACTGTTGGTCCTTCTGCTCTGCTCTCTAACAGTAGTGTATATTGGGCCGTTTTGTCTACTTAGTAGACCCCACAATATATCGCCCGCCTAGACACTCACCAATATTTATACAGGAACTCTCTGAACTGATCTCATTATGTGTTACCGGATACGATAAGGTGATCCTAAATGGAGACCTGAACATCCACTTTAATAAGAAAACAGACTCCCGAACTATAGAACTCAGAAATCTGCTGGATAGCTTTGATCTAACACAGCATATAACAAATGCAACTCACAGGCTTGGAAATACACTAGACCTAGTCATAACAACAACTGGGCTAAGCATAAAAAAATGCTCAATAACTGAATTACCTCTCTCCGACCATCACTGTATATTCTTTGATACACAAATAACCCTTTCTAAAACAAAAAAAGAAATCACAGTTCAAAAAAGGCTCCTAAATGATAAGGCTGAATCAAAGTTCATTAATCTTATCAGACTACATGAACCATATAATCATAAACAGCTCTTTAAATAAAATGGTAGAAAGTAATCTGTATTAAACTCTGTCGCCCCACTAAAAACTAAAAAGAAGAAAACCAGAGCCTCGCCCTGGTTGAACTATAATGCGGTCAACAAAGAAAAAAGGAAATGCTGTGCGGCAGAGCGAAAATGGAGAAAAACAAAAACCACCATATGCTGTGATATATACAAAGATGCTTTAACTGCCTACAACAAAACCATCCGCTTAGCAAGGAAAGACTACTTCTCTAAAATCATTACAGAAAACGCTGGAAACTCTAGAATCCTTGTCCTTGAAACCTTGTCGGTTTCTCAGACCAGGTACTAAGCTGGTTTAAAACATACATCAGAGGGAGGAAATTCTATGTTAAACTAGGAGACCACATGTCTGAGATATATGACAACAACTATGGAGTTGCACAAGGGAGTTGCTTAGGTCCTTTAGTCTTCTCCCTTTACATGTTACCGCTGGGTGATATCATCAGAGAACATAATGTAGGTTTCCATAGCTATGCGGATGACACACAATTGTACATATCTGCTGAACCAAATGATACAGCGATTAACTCCATTACAGACTGCTTACTGGCAATAAATAAATGGATGAGTAAGAACTTCCTGAAACTAAACGAGAACAAAACTGAAATTCTAATTATCGGCCCCAAAACAAAAAAAGAAACGTTAATAAAGAACCTGGGAGGACCCCTTGGATAAAATCTTAGGTCACTAGTCTCGGGGTTATCATAGATTCAGAACTGAACTTCAATTCTCATATTAACAAAGTGACAAAAACATCGTTCTTCCATCTCAGAAATATAGCAAAAGTACGACCATTTATTAATCAAAACGATGCTGAGAAGCTAATTCATGCATTCATATCTAGCCAGTTTTGCACTTTTCACAGGTCTCCCTAAGAAAACCACAGGGAGGCTTCAGCTTATCCAAAACTCTGCAGCCCGACTGCTAACTAGGACCAAAAGGAGAGAGCACATTAGCCCAGTCTTAGCTGCTTTACACTGGCTTCCTGTAACATTTAGAATTGACTTTAAGGTCCTTCTCCTTACATGCAAAGCTCTAAATGGACAGGGACCTAGCTACATCACCAACACTCTAATAAATTACAGGCCAGCAAGAACACTGCGATCATCAACTGCTGGACTACTAGAGGCTCCCAGAAACAGTCAAAAAAGGATCGGTAATGCAGCCTTTATCAACTATGCCCCAAAACTATGGAATAAACTACCCCAAAACATCAGAGAAGCAAACTCACTAGATATCTTCAAAAGACAGCTTAAAACCTACTTCTTTGCTCAGGCATTTAAATGAAAATTCCTATCAAACTCATGTGTCGATTCTATGCAAATTTTATCTCGCTATCTCCTCCCTCCTCTCTGCCGAGACAACTCACATCTCCACTCCCCAGACTGTCGAGGTCGTCCTTACCCCCCCCCCCCCCACACTCTCAAGTGTGCTGGAGATAAGAACAGAACATGGCATTCCTCCTACACGCGTTGCATTCGCCCCCAACCCCCCTCACCCCCGGCCCTGCTGATATGAATTTAAGACTGTGTGCCATTATTACTACCAAATGTAATAATTGTGAAAGCCCCTTGAATATTGAATATTACTATAATGAAGAGCACTGCTCTGTTGTAATCCAAAATTAAACAATTTTATATGTTAAATACCCTGTTGTATGTCGGCTCCATTTTATAATTCAAAATTGAACTATTTTATCACACTTTTTACTTCTTACTGATGCACTGCTCTGTTGTATGTTAAATACCCTGTTGTATGTCCGTTCTATTTTATAATTGTTAGACTATTTTTAAACCGAATCATTTTAAACTATTTTTATTATGTGTATTACTGAATGAAACTGTAAACAGAGAACCTATTGGGATGCTAGATCCTAATGTGAAACACTGTGATTTACCTCTATCTTTTTCATGCTCGCTTATGCCTGTATTTTTTACTGTTGTGAAACACTTTGAACTGCAACTTCTGTATGAAAAGTGATATACAAATAAAGTTATTATTATTAATAGAGCAGAGCGTAAAGCCATATGAAATATAACAAAGGTTATCCTATAACCCTAGTTATATGAATATGGCGAGCGCTCTGCTCTGACTCACTGAGGACCCCATGTGTCTTCCGTTTCGGCGGTGAAAGACTGAGGAAGGAGCTGGTAGTATGGCCATGACCCCGCTTATATGTGAGCGGATGTGGGCGTGGTCAGGCTGGTGTAGGTGCGTGCACGTGGTTGAAAGTTTTCATGATAGCATATGATTAAAGGGACAGTTCCAATAGAGCAGAGCGCTCGCCATATTCATATAACTAGGGTTATAGGATAACCTTTGTTATCAGTTGTTGAAGTACAGTATGTGATTTCCTATGATGATGGAAAAAAGTTAAAGTGAAATGTATTTCGTATTTTTTTGTTGTTTTAATATAAAAAACATATAATAATGTTTATGGATGTTATACAAAAACATTCCACTGACATACAATACAAATAACCAATATTTTTGTTTTGACATCTGTCTCTCTTTCAGATCACAACAATAGAGGGCACTCATCCTCTGCTAGTGTTTGTCAACCCAAAGAGCGGGGGGAAGCAGGGAGAGAGGTAACACCACAATCTATATCTCAACATACTATGAGAGCGGGGGGAAGCAGGGAGAGAGGTAACACCACAATCTATATCTCAACATACTATGAGAGCGGGGGGAAGCAGGGAGAGAGGTAACACCACAATCTATATCTCAACATACTACAAGAGTGGGGGGAAGCAGGGAGAGAGGTAACACCACAATCTATCTCAACACAAGAGCGGGGGGAAGCAGGGAGAGAGGTAACACCACAATCTATATCTCAACATACTACAAGAGTGGGGGGAAGCAGGGAGAGAGGTAACACCACAATCTATCTCAACATACTACGAGAGCGGGGGGAAGCAGGGAGAGAGGTAACACCACAATCTATATCTCAACATACTACGAGAGCGGGGGGGAGCAAGGAGAGAGTTAACAACAACACAATCACATTACGAGAGTGGGGGGGAAGCAGGGAGAGAGGTAACAACACAATCTCTCAACACGAGAGCGGGGGGAAGCAGGGAGAGAGGTAACAACACAATCTATATCTCAACACATTACAAGAGTGGGGGGGAAGCAGGGAGAGAGGTAACAACACAATCTATCTCAACACGAGAGCGGGGGGAAGCAGGGAGAGAGGTAACAACACAATCTATCTCAACACGAGAGCGGGGGGAAGCAGGGAGAGAGGTAACAACACAATCTATCTCAACACATTACAAGAGTGGGGGGAAGCAGGGAGAGAGGTAACAACACAATCTATCTCAACACATTACAAGAGTGGGGGGAAGCAGGGAGAGAGGTAACAACACAATCTATTGGTACATACAACAAAAGGCACCCTAAAGTCCTCCTTTTCAGTTTGAGTGAGAGAGAGAGCAGCAATGGCAGCATGCATGGCCCCTGGTTTCCAAGTGCTTGAGGCTTACATACTCAAATAAAAACACAATAACATTAAGCGAATGCACCAGCCACCTCAACAGTAGGCTGGCGCCCCTTCTGACGCCCTCTTCCTTGCTGTCATGTCCCTGGCTGACATGTCGCGCCAGTCGATTCCCCCGTCTTTAACCCAGGGGCTAATTGGGTTATTACTGAAACATATTCATTCACTCCTCCTTATTACTCCGGCCCTCATTTGTTTAAATTATGAGATCAAAATATGACTTGAGCCAGTTGATGTAATGAAATTGAAATTAAAATGAATTAGTCTTTCTAATGGGTTCTCTCCTTAAGGGGACTTTCTGTATGTCCCACCCCATAGCTGCCCAGTCCACTGCATTGTCATGCTGAGATTGAGTGTCCGCAATGTTGATACCTCTGATGTAATGGGATGATTGTGTACATAACGTTATTAATGTCTGTAGATAGGCCTACCCGTTGACTCCTGGAGATGTATATAAAACCAAATTCCTATGCTTAGACTTGTGATACTATCACTTATCTCTTTATTTAATCATAGCATATCATACATCATTTTATTATCTTGTTTTATTTATTATTTCTTTTTTCCCCTTATTTGCCTTGGTCTCTTCCAGTATATCAAAGCAGGGTAGCCGGACCAGCACTCACAGGTTCAATGTTTTTTAATGGCAGCCTGTATCAAAAGCAGACATGTTTCGGACAATGTCCTTCTTCAGTGGTACAGGCTGCCATTAAAAAACATTGAACCTGTGAGTGCTGGTCCGGCTACCCTGCTTTGATATACTGAACTTTATGGGATTACAGCACCCAGTGTGAGAACTTGTGAGCGCGGTCTAACTTGACTACCTTGGTCTCTTCCAGCCATGGCCGTGTAATAATGTAATTTCTCAGCTGTGGAGAATAATGTTTTCTCGTATCTCTTATTATTATGTTATATGTTAGCTCTCTATATGATTTTTGAATCATGTGCACATTTCTTTTTATTATTCTAATGTTTTAGTGGTATTGATGTTGAAAGGATTGTTAAAAGGAAATTACAGCTCAGTGAAAGGCAACAATATATATTTTTTTTATTTTCATAATTTCACATTCTCCCTTCTCTCCACTCTTATCACATTCTCCCGTTTCTCCACTCTATCATATTATACCCTTTCTCCACTCTATCATATTATACCCTTTCTCCACTCTATCACATTTTCCCTTTTCTCCACTCTCTATCTCATTCTCCCTTTTCTCCGATCTCTAACACATTCTCCCTTTTCTCCACCCTATCGCATTCTCCTTTTTCTCTGCTCTCTATCGCATTCTCTCTTTTCTCCGCTCTATCGCTTTCTCCCTTTTCTCCATACTCTATTGCATTTTCCCCTTTCCCCCGCTCTCTATCACACTCTCCGTTCTCCCTCCAGGATTTTCAGAAAGTTCCAGTACCTTTTGAACCCGAGACAAGTGTACAACCTAGCCAAGAATGGACCCATACAAGGGTGAGTTCTGCTTCTGGCTGAGTGGTTCATACTAAAACTAGACATTAAAGGCCCAATCAGTGATCCAAACATAAACAAATGGGTAGGAAATTGTAAAGATACAAAAATAAAATAGACACTTTTGAATTCTCTAGTTGACTGACTAAGCTCTATTTTCAAGGACTAACATGTACACAGGTAAATATGACCTTTTATCATATCTTCTGATTGTATGGCTGTAAATGGTTTGTTTACGTGGGTAATGTTTGTAAATATTAGAATAGGGGCGGCCAGGTGGTGCAGTGGCAGGCCATGTGAGCGGCGCGGTGCGTGAGCGGCGCGGGGAGCGGGCGGTTTTGACGTGAGCGACGGAGTGGGTTTTAAAATGGGTCGGCGCGACGTCCGGAGCGAGAGTTCTCCTCCGCTCCAATCCACTCCGGGCCGCTCACAGTGGTTTAACACTGATGTAATATACATGTAGTACAATGCCAAAGCAACAGATGGCGATGTACAAACATGAAGGCCATTTTCAACCAATGAGAAGGGTGAACCGTCACTCACATCCTGTTAGAAAAAGTATATGACGCCATTGTTGTCGTTAGCTTACATGCTAACGTTAATGGCAGCGACCATAGCATTGTGGCTAGGCTAGCTATCATCGCTTAGTAGAGCTATAAACACGTTATTTAACATTGCAGAATGGGTACAATTACAATACGGCTCAATACAAACAATTGTTAAGGGGCCCAGGGGGTGTAGACTGTTGTAGTTTGGTCAAATCAAGCAAATTTACATCATGCTACAAAAAAAATAAAAAAATCTGCAGAGCGATGTGGAGCGGGGACCGGGGAGCGCTCGATTCAAGATGAGCGGTGAGCGAGCGGAGAGCGACTTGGGGGCGATTAGCGGAGCGGAACAAGCCGTCTAGAGCGAAGAGCGGATTTCTCGCCCGCGCCAATCCGCTCACGGACCCTGTGCAGTGGGCAAGGCACTCACCACCAATGCTGGAGACTCTGGGTCCGCGTGTTCGATCCCAGCTCTCCACATTGTTTTCAGTTTGGCTGGTCGTCCGTACTAATACAATTGGCAGTATTAGAGGGTGAGAAAGCTGATGGGTGGGTCCTGGGCGTTGTAAACAGAAAAATACTCCTACAGTTCGGTCGGGGCGCCTGCTCAGCGAAGGAAGGATCTGGAGGGAGGTAGTGTGACCTTCCACACGTTACACTCTCCCAGTGAGAATCTGAGCTTCCAAGCTGGCTGCCGGCTGGCTGCGCATGTGTCGGAGGATAGCATGTGATAGTCTCCGGCCTCCCGGACCAACAGTAGGGGGGGTGCGCAACAACCAGGAAGGGGGTTGGGAATTGGCATAACGATGGGATGGGAGAAAAATCGGAAAAAGAGGAGGGGAAAAAATATAGTAAAAAAAATAAAATAAAAAAAAAGAATCTAATAGTTCAACAGATCTAGCTACTAGGGGTGGAACGGTACACATTCTAACCGTACACCGTTCGGTATGACCTCCACGGTTCAGGGCATGTGTGTATTGTTCGGTTATAACGTTAGCCGCAAGCTAGGCTAACGTTAAATTAGCTAACCGTGTAAAACACAGCGAAGTGACTCCACGACACCAGTTCCATTGGTGGGGAAGGGGGGGGGGGGGTATATTGACGAGGCTTGACAACAGGTTCAAAGATAACATCACATTTATTGGCTGTTGGTTTATATTATATCATCAGGGCTTCTCCTTCCAACGCAGTGTTACTTGTTACGAGTGGGGGTAGTGTGGAGAGGAGAGAGAACCCAATACTGCGGACAATGATGATGAGAGGCAGAGACGGCAGGATTCGTGTAGATAATGACTTTTTACTTTAAGTTCACCAAGCACTACACGAAAATAGGACAATAAATTACACAGCCTTGCTGGTACAATAAACAAAAGACTTTGAGAACAAACAAAAGAAAGAAAACGGCGCAGTCGTGCTGGCACTAGAAAAATAAACTGGAGAAAAACGTAAAACAAACAGGCAACATCAAACACTACACTTACTAGAATCAACCAAAGGAGAGCAACAACGTGGACAGGAAACAGGGAACTGGAGGTAATGACGCCACGACGAGGAGAGGGAGACACATATATACCTGACTAATTAAGATTGGCAACACCTGGCCAGGCCAGTCTAAAACACATATTACCCAACTAAACACATAAGCAAAGATTACAACAACACCAGACAGGGGAGAACATCACACCAGGGAAGGGAACGACAACAATGACAACACACATAGAATTACATTACTCACACTGTTAATTACATTAATTACATCTATCAAAATAGGCCAAATGATCGCCTGCATCATCTGATGATGTCCACTAGGTGGCGGCATGATACCACCGAAAGGAGGTAGAGAATGTCCAGTGTTATTGTTCTTCTTAACCCAGGCCCCAGAGGACCTGGGGTCGTTACAGTTACTGTTGACTATTTACTTCCTTGTGTGACGTCACTTCAAATACGGCATCCAAGACACTCAAAAAGCAAAAGCGATTTGAGTCGATTAGGTACAATGCAGTGAAAAGCGGCATAAGAGAATACTTCATAATGTTTCATGCAATTAAAAAGTAAATATATATTTAGTACACATGATTTATTTATTTTAAATAACACAGTGACTTTTCCTTTTTGATAAGAAAGTATAGTGCAGGGGGGCTCCAGTAGCTCACCGCATATCTCGGCGCTATTTCTGCGTCGGGGAAAACCGTGCTTCGTCACGGATCTGGTGGACTCCGAGTTCGATTCCCGGACCCGCCGTCATTTGCCAGAATGTCTTCCCCTGCTCTATATCCCGTTTCACCCTGTATCTGTCGGTCATGCTTGACCAGAAAAGCGATAAACGCTAAAAAAGAAAGTTTGGAAAAAAGAAAGTATAGTGCTGGTTGAGCATATGCATACTTTATGTTGATGGTCTTGTTGTTTCAAGTTTTCAAGTTCAAGTTTCTTTAATAGTTGTCATACAGAAGTACAGAATACTTTTATACAAAATGCTTCTTACTGTTGCGCTCCAGAGACTGTGCAAGACAAGATAAGTATGAAATAAAATAACATAGTAAAATTAGAAGTAAAAAAATTAGGTCACAGTGTTCAGTTTAGACATATGTACAATGTTCGATGCAGAATAGACGTAGTTACCATACAATATACAATACTGTGCAGTGTACTAATATACAATACTATATAGTGCAAGGCAGAAATGGAGAAATGGGACGAGGTGCAATTTAGGTACAATTCACAGTAGGTGTACGAGTTGTAGTGCAAATCCTTTATCAATAAATATAAAGTGTAAGTGTGTTTGTGTGATCTAAAGTGTGGAGAGTGGGTGCTGCAGTGTGTTGTTTGTTTGAGTGAGTGTGTGCGTGTGGGTGTGTGTGCTGTGTGCATTTGATGGTTGTTGCATAGTGATTATTGTTCGTTTAGCAGCCTGATGGCCTGGGGATAGAAGCTTCTTCTGAGTCTTTCTGTGCTCGCCTTAAGACTCCGGTATCGCTTGCCTGACCGCAGCAGTTCAAAGAGGCAGTTGTTCGGGTGGCTCGAGTCCTTAATAATTCTCTTAGCCTTCCCCTTGCACCGCTTGTTGTAAATGTTCTGGAGGGTGGGAAGCCCCCCTCCAATTGTGCGTTCGGCTGAACGTGTCACTCTTTGTAGTCTGCTACGGTCTTGTGCAGTGCTATTCCCAAACCAGGAGGTGATGTTGCCGGTCAGGATGCTCTCTATTGTACATGAGTAGAAGTTCCTAAGGATCTTCTGACTGACTTGGAACTTCCTTAGGCGCCTGAGGAAGTAGAGGCGTTGTCGTGCCTTCTTCACAACACTGTCAATGTGTGTGGTCCATGTCAAGTCCTCGGATATGTGGGCTCCGAGGTACTTGAAACTGTTCACTCTCTCAACCGGTGCCCCGTCGATGCTGAGGGGGCTGTAGTCCTTGACCCCCGACCTGTTGATGAGCTATAATGTGGCCACAAAAATAGAAAGGTTTAATTATTTTGTTTGTTTGCACTAAGTTAATACTTTGACAAATGTTGCCTATATTTTTCAGTCAGTTTGGTCTTTGTGTGCCAAACATTATTAAAGGTAAACTTTTTTTTTTTACCAAATAAATGAGAAGCATGTTTAAATCAGCAATGCCTCCCCTCTCTCTCCTAGCTCTAACCGTCACTGTCAAAATAATGTGCCTGATGTCAAACTGCCTCATTCTTTCAGTTTTTGCATGACTACGTCCTTGAGAATAACTGAAAAGTTGGATTATTTTTAGGCTATACACTATATCTTATGCTGATGTATGGTATATTTATGTTAAATTTCTTTAAAATAAAAAACAACGTATACCGAACCGAACCAAAAACCGTGACACCAAAATTGTGATACGAACCGAACCGTAGGTTTTGTGAACCGTTCCACCCTAGCTATTCTTCAAAAATGTATGTGAATATACACCACATTTGTATAGGGTTAAAAAAACAAAACATGGATTGGGTCTTTAAACACTGATTGATTATATTCATGAACTCACACATATCTCCAAATAGAAAACGGTCCTCCACAGATTGGTTTGGTTTGAGAGAAATTGAGAGTGAATGAGTTTGAAATCGTCTTCTGAATGATGTTGACCACAGGACACTCGTTCTATGTGGTGTTGATGCAGCATAGTAAAATTATGAAAATCATTAAAGCAATAGAAGAGAATACTGTCAGGAAAATGTTATCTAGTTTTCAAGGTTGAGAGTTGTTTTTCATACTTAGTACAGTGAATACAGTAGAGAACACTTATATATATATATATGTTATGGTAAATGTGGGAACTGTGTACATTAGGGTGACCATATTTTGATTTCCAAAAAAGAGGACATGCTGGCCCCAGCCTCGAGATACTTAATGATACTTTGCACAATCGAAGCGGGCATGGCCACCTTCATTTCACTATGTCTTGTGTACTGTACTGTATGTGATGAATAAACCTCTTGAATCTTGAATCTCTACTAAAAGTTTACTCAAAGATGCCTTTATTGTTTTAACATATGCTTGGAAACATGCACCCAGAAAAGCGGCCATTCTTTTTTTATACTTGAACTTGAGGACTGCATACTTTTTTTGCAAAGCTTATCTTTATACTGTATGCTTATAACACATGCATAAGCCTGGTCTCTTTTGAAAGATAACATTCTCAAGTTTCATACACAATAAAGAAAAATCACTTTTAGTGCTAATGAGTAACATAGGGCTGAACATGAGTTGAACTTGTGTACTCATGTTTTTGTGTAGTATAGTTGCAATATTCCAAAATAATATATATATTTTTTGTATAAGCTGGAAAACACTGCAAATCCATAGCCTGAAGGGACATGGGCCTGAAGGGACATGAACGTGTGTTGTCGGGCCTTACAAATACATTTGATTTTGATTTGATTATCAATAAGGTAGGATATCTGGAACACACAAACACACTATTTTTTAAATCACATGCCATGAAACTCTGGGACCTGGCTGAATTTAATACTGCACAAATCATGTGTAAAGCACGAAACAATTCACTCCCGGGTAACATCCAAAAATGCTGTTATAGAGAGGGGGGTTACAATTTAGAGGAGAGTCTAACTTCAAGAAACAGGCTGTTCATTCAACAATGTATGTATATTTCAGTTTGTGGAGTGAATATGAGTTGCATAAGATAATAGAGTGTGAAGGTATATTGAATACTGTCTATCTGTATGTCATGTATGTCATATGATGAATTGAAAATGGGGGACCCTGATGTAAACAAGACGAAAGTCTTTCACTGGTCTGCATCCCCTTAACAATTGTGTGTATTGAGCCGTACTGTATTGTACCCATTCTGCAATCTGTTAATAAAGTTTTCAATCAATCAATCAATCAATCAAGGGGGTAGGAATACATACGTTTACACTTCATTCTATACTCCTGCTTGTTTGTTTTTTAATCTGTTTATTACTTGTTTTTTATTATTATTTATTTTCAATTTATGTTCGAAATAAATAAACGCATTCATTCAAGATATTGTGTGAGCAAAAGTATGTTAATTTACTCCCTCGAGTCTGGCCCCGCGCGGATCTTGCAGCTGTGCCCGCACAGTGCAATACTCCAATTCAGCCATTGGCAATTCAGCCATTGGGTGGGTGGCGCTGCTGAGCGGCCCTCACAGCGCGGCCGTCAGCGCGCGGCCCGAGAACGCTGCTGGCTCTGCGGCTCTGCAGCTGCATGCTTCTCCGGGAGTCCGGGGTGATAATCTGGCGCACGCCTGACATATCGGCATGTAACTCGAGAACCGAGGCACGGATTTGGGCGATTTAGATGGCATTCGAACGGCAACGAATAGCGCTTTAATTCGGTAATTTATATGTTCGGCGAAAAATGCAGTCCCGAGCCTTCAGATGCTCGCAAAGGGCCGTGAAACTGAAACTTAAAAACAATGAAACCCCGGACATTTCCATGAATTTATAAACCCCCCCCGGACGCCCCGGACAGGGCGTGAAAAGAGGACATGTCCGGGCAAAAGAGGACGTTTGGTCACCCTAGTGTACATTCACCAACTCTGGTGAACATATACATTAACTGGTTATTGTGCACATTCCCTGTCTGTTTGGTTAATGTGAGATCTAATAATCCGTTAATGAGGCTCTAATACAGTTAACACTTGATGGTTTACTGTATATGCTAATCTGATTACATTCTCCACATCTTTTTACACACATTTGTATATGAATAACCTTAACCCTAACCTTAACCTCACTGGAGACGTCACACCAACCCTGAACAAAAAAATAGATCACTTGCTGAAATACAGCAAATATTTTGGTGATTACATCCTAATCTGTTTAAATTATTCATCCAAACTAAATGCACACTTATCATGCCATGGATGCAGCAGGTAATTCAAGCACAGTACTCCGTGGTGAGTCTTCCTCTCACATTTATCCACGCAACAGGGAATGTGCACTGGGTTAACGTCCCAGTGTTGTCCCACTGGGTTAACCACAGAGTTGCTGAATATACACATTTCCCGGGAATGTGCACAATTACCATTTATTTTTAGGAATTTAAAGCAAAACAAAGAATAATAACCAAAATATTTAATGAACTAAAAGAACACTGAACATCTTTACAGAAGTCTCAATTACACTGAAGTCAGGGATAAAATAAAATAGAGTGCAGATTTTAGTATAGGTAAAAAAACAAAGAAAAAAAGACAATTCAGTCATCCAACCTTATCATTGGTCCACGCTGTAAAGTTAGCTGGCCAATCAGTATGGGCTATAATGGTCAGGTGTTACTCTGCTGTATTCTGCTGCTGCAGAAGTATAATAACCACCATCACATGCAGGAGAGGCCTTTGGAATTAGGCCCCTTCACTCCCAGACATAATACAGACACAATTAAGGTGAGAGCGCATATAACAAATAGTGGAGATGATGATATCATGCTCCGAGCCTTAGTTGAGTTGTGGCTAAATAGCGCATACTGTAAACGTGTGTGTATGTGTGTGTGTGTGTGTGTGTGTGTGTGTGTGTGTGCTTGCGTACATGTATGTGTGTGTGTGTGTGTGTGTGTGTGTGTGTGTGTGTGTACGTGCATGCATGTGTGGATGGCAGTACAGATGATCAACAGAGAGAAGAGGATGAAACTCGTACCACGTGTGATCACGCATACCAACAAGTGCATCTTACCACACAGCTGTGTGGCCAACACAGGGTTTCCTATTGCCCACATCTCTGATTAAGAAGATGAATGCATCATTTATATGCATAAGACTCTCTTTCGGCTTTTGTGTTTGTGTCCACTACTGTTGATAAAAAATGAAACGCCTCAGTCACTGGACGTGCCGCTGTTTGATTTTGATCAGGTTTTGAGAGCAGAGACCTTGAAAAGTGGCTTAAACAGCATGCATACAGAATAGCCCATGAAGAATACGCAAAACCTCTGAGGTGTGACTGCGTGCAGTGGTGTTGCTTTCATCTCAATTAACTCAGTCAGACTTTGTTGGCCACACGGTTGCTTCTCCGCATGCGGCCCTCAGGTCACCTGTATTGACATGCTGGGGACGGACACTCAGAAGAACCCAGCCTGGGGTCGAGAACATTCCAGATGACCTTGCCCTGCAGTAACCTTGTTAATAATTCGTCAAGTGTACGTAACAGAGCACACGTTAACAAGGTGACCGGTCACCAATGGACACTGCAGGCCGAGGCAGCCACACGCACCACTGCTGTCAATTAGCTACCTCGCTAACGCAATCACAGCAAATTAAGTGTTTGCTTCTTGGTATTTAAATATCCCCAAAGTTGCCTTTCATGTTTGCGGCCGTCTGTTTTGCGTCTAATATGGTTTGCGGTCCCAGTTGGAGAGTAATTGAGCGAGGCTCGGAGGCTGGCTCATTCAGTTAGGGCTTTGTTATTGTGAAGGAACGGAAGACGTTGGACTGAACATTGCCTGTCATGATCCAATTAGCCCCTGAACAGGCAGGCTAGCTCATACAATGAATAATTGTCAATGCGACATGTGTTATTTTGTGAGATTAGAGGGTTTGCAGAGAGGCTCTATGGTGCTGAATAGGGGAGAACGGGGGACGTTGTCACACGGGTAGGTTGTCACATTCATTATGTTTCACGACCAGAGGGTCCTGTCTCCCATATTTTGGTATTTAAATGTCCAGAATTGGGGTCAGAGTTCATCTACATTGTCATCTTTGGAGTGAAACAGCTGAACTTGAGGTGAGATGACTTTTCATTTGTAAATATTCCACTCCTCAGTATTTTTATTCTAGGCTTTTACACAATTGGTTTATAATGAAACAATTATTACCCTTGAAAAGTGTGAAGGGATAGCTATAGTTTAGATTGTTGTTAGCTAGCTAACTAGTTGTTAGATGGCTGTTAGCCTTGATGCTATCAAGACATTCCAGTTGGGGTTGGTCGTCACTTTCTCTTTGGGGTTGGTTGTCACATGTTGTGTATAGGCTATTATTGTTAGGCCGATTTATTGTGTTCTTATTTTGTTATATAGGATGGCCTAAAGATGAGTTACCTGTTTATGTTCATGTTAAGATGCATTAAGTTATGTATTTGTCAACTTGTCAATGCAATTAAACTTTCAAATTTAGTTCTGCCTTCTTGTCTTCTTTTTAAGATTTTTCCCATTAAAACACATGGTGACAACCAACCCCATAGTGTGTGACAACCATCCCCATGATGGGGTTGGTTGTCACAATGTGTCAGAGTGTCTTTGATAGGTGATTAACTCTTTGTTACAATACGTTGGAAAATTAGAGGGATACACATTTCAAGCCAACATCGTAAGCTTCAATTTAATGTAGGAATGACTATTGAAAGATGTTTTGATGATGAGCAATTCACACTAGAGTAAAAAGTGTGACAACTATCCCCGTTCTCCCCTACAGGAGTATCCTTGTGATCAGCACAGAATCTGCGTCATGTACAAACCCCCACTTCAGATTTACCCTTTCAGCTATTTATGTATAGAGCTAATTGAAAGAACAGAAGTTCACGGAATATGATGAATAAAAAAGTAACATTTTAAGGAAGGAGTGTGTTGTGTGGAACCCATGCAGTGTCTCTGTTTTTTGGCAGGTTGAATTTCTTCAGAGACGTTCCTGGTGTCAGAGTGCTGGCCTGCGGAGGCGATGGAACAGTGGGGTGGATTTTAGACTTCATAGGTAAATGATAGAAAACCACTATATATAAATCACATTTATTATTATTATTATTATTATTATTATTATTATTATTATTATTATTATTATTATTATTATTATTATTATTATTATTATTATTATTATTATTATTATTATTATTATTATTATTATTATTATTATTATTATTATTATTATTATTATTATTATTATTATTATTATTATTATTATAATAGGTACACTGTACATTTCATTAGACATGTGATAAAACGTGCGTCACTGCTGTTTCCATTTCAAATGACGTTTAAAATTATCTTCATGTTTCTTATTGACAATGACAAACTGGTGAACTTTCCGTTCACCCACTACATTCATGTACATTTCATTATGAGTCAATACGAGACAACCTGGCCCCTCTTCATTGTGTTGTCAAGAAATTGGTCACTGTAATGTTTCCATTTCAAATCATGTTTCAAATCATATTTACGTTTGTTATTGAAAATTACAAACTCGCAGAATTTCCTGTGCAGCCGCGGTTTATTGTCCACCGACGCCTGATAGCATCGCACGCTGTAGTAAAAGTGACAGGATTTCTTCTTTTTGAAAATTGTATTTGTCTTTATTAGTTTGCGAGAATCAACAGCACTCTTGTTGTTCTGGCCAAGATAGTAAAACATACTTTGTGATTTGTATATAAACACTCTCATTACTCTCCGAGCCTGCGTATTCAGGGGAGGTAAACTAGGATGATTATGTGAGTTTGAAAACAACATATTAGTTATCATATGCCCCGGGTTCCATTTTGTCTTCAAGACCTGTTTCTTGTTCAGCGTCTCAAAAATTGCCTCAATTTTGTACCAATCAAAACAAAGAGAGGTAATAACCTTGAGGCAGAATGTCTCTTCCAATATAGAAGGTACAACTGGACATTCATATTGATTTGGTCTTCAACAAGCACGGCAGCCAAAGGGATTTGCACGTACGCTGATGCGGTGAACTAATCTTGTGGATTTGTATTTTTGTTTGTTTGTTTGTGTGGGTGAGCTGTTGTTTGTACTGAGTGTTGATATTTGTCCCTCTGCTACTCTGTTCCTCTGCTCCTCTACTCTGTACTCCAGATAAAGCCAACCTGGACAGGAACCCCCCCGTGTGCGTACTTCCCCTTGGCACCGGGAACGACCTGGCAAGATGTCTGCGCTGGGGAGGAGGTACCATTTATGGCATGACACTACTAGAACAGGAAGCGCAGACATAACCAGGAACCTTGAGATGAAGACATGTGTCATTGCTATCACACCAAAACCTTGTATCTCTGGAACCCTCCCATCCCACACACAAAAATCGCCACAAAAAACTTTTCAGGAGTGGACAAAAACAACCTTGTTTTTACATTGATGACCATGTCTTTTTTATTTATTGTACATAGGTTTAGTTTAATTTGCATTGTGTCAGGGTCAGGGTCAAACACTCATAGAACTCATAAAATACCCTGTCAAAATGTACTTTAAGTAAAGTACGATAGTTCAGCACAACTGTAATTTAGTTTTTCAAGTGGGAGTAATAATACAAGTCTATTCTGAAATGTGAGGGACAACAAACTATTTGCGAATGTACCATATGGTCATCCAAAAACAGCCTGTCTTTATTTATAAATGTTCACAACACTAACATGTATAGTAAGGTCCAAGGATTTGAAAACATAAAAACCTTAAAACTAGGGTTGGGCATCGTTTGGATTTGAACGATTCCGGTTCCGATTCCGATTCTCCATTTCGATTCCTGTTCTGACCGATTCTCGATTCCGATTCTTTGGGGTGCAGGTCAAAACAGGTCACAGCTTATTTCGCAGGAGATTTTAAAAAGCTTTGAAAAATCTTTTATTTTCTTCATACTATTCACATTGTCAGTTGACTTGATACAGTTTAATTTGGTTGCTGTACTGTAACTAGGGTATTAATTAACAAAGTAAAAAAAAATATATATATAATTTACCGTATGTTTGGCGGCTACGTGGCGTAGTGGGCAAGGCGCTCGCCACGAGATCTGGAGACGCTGGGCTCGCCTGTTCGAGCCCAGCGCTCCACATTTGCTTTCAGTTTAGCTGGTCGTCCGTACTAATACACATTGGCCGTATTAGGGGGTGGGAAACTGATGGGTGGGGATCGGGCGTTGTGGACAGCGACTCCTACAGGTCGGTTGGTGCGCCTGCGCAGTAGAATCAGGAAGTGTCGGGGGCAGCGTGAGCCTCCCACGCGTTACTCCTCGCCACTGAGAGATCGAGCTGCGCAGGTGAAAAGATGCGACTGCTGTTACCTCAAGTACCGGAGGGGACTTGTGCTATGTATGACTTAGTCCACATTGCAGCCGGCTTGTGGGAGGCAAGAAACAGCGTTCGTGACAGGGGAGGGTTGAATTGGATGATACGAAATTGGGATGGGAGAAAATATAGAAAAATGGGAGAAAAAGTGGATCAAAAAAAAATTTACTGTATGTTTTAATTTTTTATTTTTTTAATCGAAATTAAGAATCGAAATTCAAACATGTTAGGAACCGATTCCTATTAGAACCGGTTCTCGGTGCCCAACCCTACTTAAAACAGACGTTTTCTTCAAATTGGAGCATTCCTAAAATGCATACAGTACAGTATCAGTTTATTGCCAAGCCAATATTTAGATCATCCTTGATTATTCTTTCGATCCGTGCACATCTGGCACTATGACTTATAATTATATGCTTTCATCCAAATCAAATTATCCTCCTGCAATTAATGAAAAAGAAAAAGATAATTTTTACTCATACCTCTAAAATGATTACCGGTAGCTACAAATGCTTGACACAAATCCAAAAAATTACAATTTTAAACAAAGTGTCCTCAACACGCTGGTAATATGTCTTAAGTGTCTCGAACGTTCGCACCTGAGATATTTGCGTTGGGGAATGGCATATGTCTCAAACATGAGCGCGTGTCCCCGTTCAGGTCATTTGCATACAAAACAAAGCCTCCAGAGCTCCTTATAAGGCAACTAATGATGCAGCTGTGTGAAAATGGTGGCGGAAGCGCTTTGCGAGTCTTGTTGTGACCCATCGAAATTAGATTAGATTAATGTATTGGCATCATATATAGTACAGCTCGTGGTACACCTGCCGCAGCGCGCGCACACACACACACACACACACACACACACACACACACACACACGCACACACGCGCGCGCGCGCGCGTGCGCACTACTGTATAGCCTACGACGTAATGAATGAATGCAGTATAGGCTTATTATTCCATTAATGACTTGTTTCATTAGGATTTAGTAGATACTATATATATGCTCTGCCCTATGTACAGTATAGGTACAGTCTGTATACAGACTGTACTTATACTGTACGTAGGGCAGAGCATATATATGTATGTATACAGACTGTATACAGACTGTACGTAGGGCAGAGCATATATATAGTATCTACTAAATCCTAATGAAACAATTAAGTAACTAGAATAACATAAGCCAATATACTGTTCATTCATTAGACACGTAGGCTATACTGGCGCACACAAGACTTATGGAATATTAATGCAGTCTATTTCCACACGATTAGCTTTAGTTCTTATTTATTTATTTATCCACTGTCATTTCAGTGTTGGTGTATAGGCTATATAGTGTATTTCAATATAAGTTTAATTGATTAATGATATATTCGAAGGAATGCAGGTTTATAGCTATATCAAACAAAGGTCTGTCCCATTGTATACCAATCAATGGGATATATTGCATGTTGACCTGCATTCTTTCAAATGTAAATAATTAATCATTAAAACAGATATGTAAGAAATACAAATTCCACAGAAGGCATTCAATAATGATTATTTTCAATCATTTCACAATAATTGCATAATTGTGTTTGAATATCTGAGTAATTAAAGTAATTATACATTTGTCCAAAATAGCTGGTTCAGATATGGTTAATCCAGCTGCCCTGTGATCAGATGAATCCATATTATTTATTTTTCTGACATCAAATGCGTAATTTCTTATCGTACAAATATTGTCATATTTATTTTAATTATGATTAAGTAATTAATTCCAAGGAGGCCTGTAGCGTTGACATGAAGGAATCACTATGAGAACACTCTGTCAAGTTAATAAAATGTTCAATTAGTCAATCAATCATAAGTGTGCTCCTCAGCACTCTTAAATCTGCTCTCAGCCACGCTCAAATCTGATCTCAGGAAAATTTGGGGAATCGCGCTACCAGCCCTAATATGTCTTAAATGGGCTGAAATCTGCCTAAGAGCACATTTTTGGTCGTAAATCCGTTCGGGAATGAGACCCTTGTTTGAAAGTGAGTGTGTGCATGTGGATGTGTGTGCAATAAGTGTAGAATCTGTAGATGATGGTGTAGTTTTCTGTCTTCCAAAATGGCTGCCTGTAACATCACCATGATTGTTTTATACATGGCAATGGAAGAGAGAACGTTTGCTACTGTATGTGCAAAACAACGGTTGCTATGTGTTGATATATGAGAAATATATAAACAAAAACTTAATAATTTGGTGTCTTCTTACTGGATCTTGTAAACAAACCACAGTAGAACGGTAACATGATGCTTTTCCTGTGTTTTACCTGATCTACCCCTGCTCAGAAATTAGGCATTTTCTTTAAAGTGGTTAACAATGGTTAAAGGCAACCATACTGGAAAAAAGACACAAGCATTCTGTGCAAGGCCTCTATTGAATAATTAACTGATTGACCACACGCAGTGACGGCGGACAGTAATGCTGCTCTCTATCCTTTCAAGGCTATGAGGGTGAGAGCCTCTTTAAGATCCTGCGGGACATTGAGAACAGCTCTGAGGTCATGCTGGACCGCTGGAAGATCGACGTCACGCCCACAGACAAGGAAGAGCAAGGGGACCCTGTGCCTTACAGTATTGTCAACAACTACTTTTCTATCGGAGTGGTGAGTCACACACCAGCCAGTCAGACAGACAGACAGACAGACAGACAGACAGACACAGACATATAGACAGACAGACAGACAGACAGACAGACAGACAGACAGACAGACAGACAGACAGACAGACAGACAGACAGACAGACAGACAGACAGACAGACAGACAGACAGACAGACAGACAGACAGACAGACAGACAGACAGACAGACAGACAGACAGACAGACAGAGAGGGCAAACCTACCTAAACACGGGTTAAGCTGGTATCAATGTCAATGGTACATTGATTGATGAACATAATGGTCTTTTTGAGGAACTAAAACAATATAAAAGTATTCTGAAAGGAATATCTATAATTCCTCTTCTGTATTAATGATTATTGGTGTTACTGTGACAATCCACTGAAATTCACAGTTTACCCATCTTTCACTTTACCACCTCATCACTGGATATCAGTCTGTCAGAAGGACATACTGTAGACATTCTAATACCAATTATGTATCATCTGTCCAGAATAGGATAAACACCCTACGTATCACAGATCACCACGGAACAGCAACATAATATAACCATATAATCATTTAATTTGTTTTTGATCATATTCTAGTTATGTCTTGATTGAGATGTGCTTAAGTCTCGAAAACCACCAGTGACTGATAAGCACACTCTGTTGTGTCTGCACGGCATCAGAGTCCTTCAAACCCATCGACACCCCCCTGACCCACCAGATAGCCACCGTTACTGATAAATGTCAAGGGGAAATATGGTAATTGACGTTTTCAGGTGGTTGGAGGTGGCGACATCATCTCGTCATGTTGTGACATTAGAATGTAGCAGGGAGACTAAGTGATGCATGCCCTCACAAATGTTATTGGAATAACTGCCTTGGCCCAGAACAGTCATATTAGAGGATATTAGACAGGTGTTGTTAACATTGTGAAAAGCATGGCTGACTGCTGATGTGTATTATTATCATCTGTATATAATCTTTTTATCAACATATGGTAATGTTTAAATGGATAGTTAGTCTGAGTCTTTTGAGGGTAGCCGATTACTCTCCCCCTGTCCCCTAAAAATATTGCATTTTACATTACATTTTACATTTCGTAATTTACTGTAGCTGACGCTTTCATCCAAAGCTCTGTAAGTTCTGTACAACAGGTCAGCAGGAAGGGTACAACTCTGGCAGCTAAGCAACATTGTCCATCAAATCAAAACAGTGTTGAACTTGGGTGCTACAGTCTTGAGTGCATATTAGCATAGTACCGTATGTAGTAATATAGGCAAGGACGATTATTTAGTAGAAAAGTGCATGATAGTAAAAGACAGTAAGGTTAGTCTTTTTTTTTTCTTGCATTGCTAAATTGCTGCAACTGATACATGTAACTGGGTTTTACAACTTGGTCTGATTAGCCTATACTTCATGAAGTCGTTATAACTCCATGGTCTTGGCGCGCTAACAACAGGATTAGTACCCAGCCGACATGATGATGACAAATGAAGTTGTTTGTAGGGGGATTAAGAAGATTTGGAGCTCTCAATGGAATAGAGTGTGATATCATATTTTGTGACACATTTCGCATCAAATTTGATCTGCCTTCCGTCGCAAAAAATAATAATACAATACAATAAAGATTATGCGACAAGTCAAGCTAATAATTACCTCAGAGATTATGCAGATGAAGAGGGTTTGTTTCTGGAATGACACAGTCGAAATCCTAAGATTAGCAGTAAGAGTCAAAATGTTGGACGCCTGGATAGATTGATTAAGGAGTGTCATCATGTCGAATGTGAGTTTTCACCGATTTGCACAAAATAAGTTCAGGGTTTGCCACATTTGTGATGTGGCAAAAATTGAGAGAGAGCGAGAGAGAGAGAGAGAGAGAGAGAGAGAGAGAGAGAGAGAGAGAGAGAGAGAGAGAGAGAGAGAGACTCTCCTCTGGACACCTCTCCAACTCAAAACCTCTCCAACTTAACCCCCCCCCCCCCCAAGTCATTAACATCCAAAAACTCACATGATCAGATCCCTCCAAAAAAAGAGAATCAACCTAACCTCCTGCTTCAACCAGTCATAGCCTCGTAGTTAGATGTGAATTAATGGCGCCGTCCCTTTGGGGAGGATGTGGAAGTGACGTGAAGTGTAATGATCTCAATCAGGGCCAAGGGGTGAGAGACAGAACTAATCACTGAGCCTCACTACCATAATGCCCTAATGACCGCGGTGCTCCTGTCAAAGCCATTAGTCTCTCCTCCCAGCACATCAAGTCGCCTACCCCCCCCCCCCCCCTCCCGCCGCTCATAATTGGACTAAACTTTGAGCTATGAGAGGACATTACACATGTCCTGTATTAATTTGGGTGCCAGATTTTTACAGTGGTAATTATTTGAGGGCAGTGAGGGGGAGAGTGTGAGGAAGGCAGCCGACGACATGGCCCACCAGTGGCACAAGGGGGGGTCAAAGCTCATGGGGGATCCTCTACTAATGGTACTGTGTGATCTAAGTAAATTAATAATTTGGGCAAAGAACCATATAGGTAATTTTTTTAGGTGAGTTGTATATTAATATTTCTTTATTGAAAGACTGTAAGTCGGAATGTTGTGTAAGTTGGAATTTTTACCATACATTTGGGGTATACATACATACATTCTTGAATAATTTGATTTGTAGATGAAAGATTAACTACGTTTGGAGCTTTCTTAACTGTTTTACTAACAAACAAAACAAACCTATTAGATCCCCCAAAATATATATGCACGTTTGTATCTGCTGTAGTGTTAGTCCTTGTATCGAGAGCTCAATCAATCAACTAGAGATTTTTTGGTGTGGTGGGGCAACCATACACATGGTTTAACTCAAATGTATATGTACAAGACAATAGAGCGTATGTACTTACTGTAAAGGTAGCATTCACCCTCCACATGCTTTGGATTGAGAGTATACAACAAAAAGTTCTATATGATTTTTATATCTATATGAATTTACATATTTCAAGCCCCGCCCTCTTTTCTTGACCCTCCAATCACAACATCCCTCGGACAAACAATGCATGTTCATGCTAAATTAGGCCTTCTTGTTTTAACTGGCCCACTATGGCATACAAGCGCTACGTTCCGCATCAGTGTGGGGGGTGACAATGCACTTTATCCACTCTTGATGGTTGTTCAGTTCAGTTGTTTGCTTGTTGCTGTGCCCCAGCTCCTTATCCACTCCTCTTGATGGTTGTTCTCAGTTCAGTTGTTTGGCTGTTGCTGTGCCCCAGCTCTACTTGTCTAGGCCCTCAAACCAAACAAGCTCCCCTCGCCTTTGGTCTCTCGCGTTTACTGTCTGTCTGTCTGTCTTTCAGCTATCCTGTTTGTAAGAAAATCAAGTTACAATATTTCTGATAAATCCATCATCTCACCTTTCTGGCTTGTGTTGTATCGCAAGGCGAGTCTGCGGGGAGCTCGGACAATTCTTTTGTTGTTCTGCCTACAGCGTCTTTAAAAGACATCAAGAGAAGTTTCCATTGATTCTTTTTGGCTTCTCCTAAATTTTTTTTTACAGAGAGCCAGCAGGGGGTCCCCCTATGTTAGCTGTTTCAGTAGTGCCACTCAAGACGGAGCGGGTCAAAACAGATCGTTGGGGAGGAGGGGGGATGTGGGTGCACGAAAAACAAGCCCCAAAAGGTTTAACACAACTTTTCTTCACTCTTCCTTTTAGCTTTTAGCAAACCAAAACTTTGCCAGGTTTGCTTTTGCAACCTACTTAACTTACAATGTTCACACATGTATTGAGATGGAATACAAAGGAAGTAGACAAAGTCAATTGTACACAAATATACACAATGTGTCAGTACGGACTGGAAATGGCAATGCTGATATTTCCGGTGTCTGAATCAGTCCTACAGCACGGATCAGAGAGAGAGAGAGATTTGAGTATAAAATGGATAGATAGGGTGACCAAAACGTTCTCTTTTGCCCGGACATGTCCTCTTTTCACGCCCTGTCCGGGCCGCCTGTATCAGTTCCGCAACCGTTCCTATTTCCAGGGTAGGCCTGATTGGCCCCGACAGGCACGTGACCCGCCGCGGCCACGCCCCGCGGCAGCCCCAGCAGCAAGCGCGCTACTGCTGGAGTTCGCTTCGCCTTTCACATCGCTGCCGTTGGCGAAAGCAGGATGAGAGGCGAGAGCGTAGATTTCGCTGTGTATCATTTAATCATTTAACATTTGAAAGACATACATTGTTGTCATACAGAAGTACAGAATACTTTTATCCAAAATGCTTCTTACTGTTACACTGTTAGAGACTGTGCTAGACAAATGAATGACTAATTCAGTCAGAAATAACGTAACTAATAACGTTAGTAAGCACTGCTTATATGCTTATTATGTCTGCGGGGTACAGTAAACGTTTCTCCCGGTACATTCTGAAGAGCACACCGCTGTATGTTGGAGAACCAGCGGTCTTCCGAAGTTCCGCTCCTCCTCACTCGAGTGAACGTTTGAGTAAACGTTGAGTATCATCAGGCATGCATTGCTCATGGGACAGGGTTGCACGCCGTGCAACCAGTCTGTGAGCAGAAGCATGCACATGCAAGGATGTGCACACGCTCGACTGATGCGCTGCACTCGCTAAGTACTACTTTGCATAACAATATGGCCGGTCGTCAGGTGTGTTCAAATACGTTCTCAGATACATTCACACAAAACTTGTGAATGAAATGTGTTACATTCCATTCGTAGAGGCAATTAGGCACTGTCTTTAGTCTGTGCTATGCGAGGGAACATCTATGCGCGGGAGCGCGTGCACGCGGCATCATTAAAACATAGTGCAACCAGTCGTCCCATGAGCAACGCATGCCTGAGTATCATTAAGTATCTCGAGGCTGGGGGGGCATGTCCTCTTTTTTGGAAATCAAAATATGGTCACCCTAAGATAGATAGAGGTAGAGGAAGGTGGAAGAGAGAGAGATATTTGAGTATAAGATAGAGAGAGAGAGAGAGAGAGAGAGAGAGAGAGAGAGAGAGAGAGAGAGAGAGAGAGAGAGAGAGAGAGAGAGAGAGAGAGAGAGGGGTGGAGGTAGGTGGAAGAAAGAGAGAGATTTGAGTATACTGTAAGATACATTGATAGAGGTGGAGGAAGGTGGAAGATGGAAAACAACTTGTTTGCCAGGGGACCCGGCAGCATCCTGTAGGTTGGTCGGGGGAGCTGTGATTACTCGCGATGTGTGTTTAATTAATTAGCCTGTGTGGAGACACCGTGCTGTTCGTCAGGCTCTCTGTCAATACCCCCTCATCCCTGGCTCAAACCCACTGTCACCTTCCACTTGGCCAGGAATTCAAACACCCCCTCTCTTATCTGTGTACGTATTAATATGCATGGGACCAATGTGCCGCTTGGGTACAATTGGAATGTTGGCAAAGTTAAAGCCAAAGAGGGGGGGGGTTGTTGTTTTTTAATCAAATGCCACTAAGACTAAATGAAAACGCGTTCTAATAGAACATTTCTGAATTAATTCATGTTGTCTTGTTTTTTGTTGTTGTTAAAACTTCATATTTGAACATTTGGTTTGTTCTCTTGTCTCCGCTCTGCAGGATGCCTCCATCGCACACCGTTTCCACATCATGAGGGAGAAGCACCCGGAGAGATTCAACAGCAGGTAGGATCTTCTTCTTTCTTCTCCCCTGAAGAAGCACTTGACAGGTTTTTATATGGAAACTACTGTCTGAATGTGTGTGTTCTCTCTCTCTCTCTCTCTCTCTCTCTCTCTCTCTCTCTCTCTCTCTCTCTCTCTCTCTCTCTCTCTCTCTCTCTCTCTCTCTCTCTCTCTCTCTCTCTCTCTCTCTTTCTCCTTGTTTCATTATTTCTATAAGTGAAAAGTAGAATTTGTGAACTAATAGTCCTCATGTTGTCATATTGTCCTCAGTGTATTTAAATTATTGTTGTAAGTTTATTGCCACTGGAAATGAAGCTGCAGTATAAAAAATGACTTCAACACCCAATACCCTGTGATGTCCTCACAGGACAGTGATAATTTAGTATGGACTGCTGAATTCCAATGATCTTTTTGACCAAAGGGCAGAGTCTTATTTCTGTCACTTAGTAAATGGAGTGGCATCATAAAAATACCATTAAAGGGGTTTTGGGGGGTTTTCACTAAAAAACAATGCAGATTTATTTTGCACATAATCTCACACTCATCCAAAAACTCTAAACAGTTTTGCACACATTAATTTAGTTTTACAGTTATTGAGAGTAAATTAGTTTGAATGAATTTGGTGCTGTACTTAACAGCAATTAACCAACACAAGGATTCAATGTCTCAGATGACATCACTGTCATTCAACTAATTTACTCAATAACTGTCAAACTAAATGAATGTGTGCAAAACAGTTTTTGGATGTGTGTCAGATTATTCGCAAAATAAATCAGCATTGTGTTTTGGTGAAATTCCCCTTTAACATACGGGTCCATTGCATAAATGAGCCAACTAAATTTAGATAGGTGTTTAGAAGACACATTGACTTGTGATTACAACTTGTGCAAAGTGCAACAGGGTATTGCAATCGATTGTGCATGTGTTTCTGTTGTAAACTGATCAAGGTTAACCTTTTAGACATTGGTGTATATTGTAAAGACCAAAATGGTGACAAGATTTCCAACTGTGGTGCTACAGTAGGTGGGGATGTGAGTGAGGTTCACACAAGGTCTTTCAAGTAATTTAAGTATACAAATACGGAAACCTTTACCTATATCACAAGTGCCTGGTGTAGAAAAATAACAGATTGAAATTCAAAATGTCAGAGTGTCCCTTTAATAATACAGGTAGCTACTCAGGATCCGCTTGATCTATGGACAGGCTTCATATTTAGTATCTGTGATTGCCTTGAAGAGATGTGTTCACCTTTGTGAGATGAACAAACGTGGCATCTATGTTCCATCAATATTTAACGTCTTCCAATACGTCTCCACTAGCACCAGGGAGTAATTGCTGGCGTAATTGAATTTGCTTGGCTAGTTTGACATCATGGATCTGTCAGAGTGATGACACACAGCCTCCTAATAATCCCATTTGTACTCATTATCATATTTTACACTGGTTCTTAGTTCAACATTTAGCCAACCTCCATCCAGCCTCGTACGAGCGGCACAGTATATGTCAGTATCTGTGAGGCCTAGTTTGTTTCATTACAATCCAGTATTTATGTTTATCATGCCTAGTGTCATGCTTAGTGTGAGATTACATACTATATTTTGCCTGTGCCACGTGGAGCGGTTCTTTCTTGTAATTCATAAAACATAAATTGATTACTGTCAATCATATTATTTGGCCTCACAGATTAATACAAAAGGACACATATGTAGTCTGCATCTTTGTTGTTTTATACCATTTTAAGCTCTTGTGAAAAATGATTGAGATATTTTAAGAAAATGATACCATCTGTTATTTGAATTCAATGAATAATTTACATGGGGGAATGGGTTTAGGATCTCTCTATTACACACTATCCTTGCCAAATTCAATAATGCATGATTATAGTTTTTCAAGGTAGCATAGATTTTGTTGGATTTGTCCAAGGGTTTGTGTCCATTGCAAATATACGGTAATGCAACTTATCTAATGCTATTTCCCTCTAACTATAATCTCAGAGTAGACACTGGCATAGAATTCAGAGGACATTATATGTTTTTTTACTCTATATGGTATATATGATATATATAAAGTATATATATAATATGTGTGTGTGTGTGTGTGTGTGTGTGCGTGTGCGTGTGCGTGTGTGTGTGAGTATAGGTGAGTGAGTAAACATACAGGACAGTCTGATACAGATCTCATGGGTTTGTAGATCCAAGCATCTCATTACATCAGACATACAGATACACAGATACCAGTCTCACATGAAACTGTATAGCATTAAAGTGAGACTCCACACATAGCCTATAGTGTCCCAACTTGCTGTGGCTGCACTTAACGTTCACCACTCACAGTAACATCTTGATTAGAATGTAAAAAGAATATATTTTCAAGAAAAATAATATTTTCACTCCAAAGCGCATTCGATTTATCATGGCAGTGCCCAACAAATAAATGGCCTGGATTTTATGTTTAAGTAAAATAAAATGCTTTTGTGTCATGCTTCCTCCGGTCCTGTGGGACCGGACGGCAACCCTCCTCCCGGTTCGGCTAGATCAGGTGTCGGACGTCCCAACTCCCCTTCCATACACCCCTTCAAAATACAACATTGCCAACCGGTGGGCTGATGCAGATCTGGCAACAGCTCACTCACCTGATTATTATTATTTACTGTCATTTATGTTTATTATGTTTATTGTCTGTGTTGTCGTTGTTGTCTCCACTTTGTTAGACTTGTGTTCCCCTGTCTGTGTTTTGTAAATATGTTTTAGTCTTGTTGTTCAATTGTTATTGTTTTTCCCTGTGTGCTCTGTGTTCTGTTGTTTCTGTCTACCACACCTGTGTCCTGTTTGTAATTACCCTCTGTCTCTAATCAGTGTCTGTATATTAGGTGTTGTGGGCCAGCAGTCACTTGCTGGTTCATTGTTTAATGTTACCGTTGTTGTCAGTCGTGTTTGTTGTTTTCTGTTTTAAGTAAAGACCTTTATTATTCATCACTACGCCGTCTCCTGTTTCCTGTTATACCTCTCCGTTCTACACTGCAAACTGAGTTCCACCACATCATGCCAGCAAAGCGGCACCACCGTAACACTTTTGAGTAAGTAAAATAAAATGACATAACATACCGTTGCCCAGGAAATCAACGTTAATTTCAGTCTATCATTATTTTGCCGGCATGTGGGAGTAGTTGCAGGATGAGGCACACACACACACACACACACACACACACACACACACACACACACACACACACACACACACGTAGCACTTGTGTCAGTAACAGCTGTTCACCACGGACCAGTTCTACGTTCGAGTGAGGAGAGGAGTAATATACCCATTAATAGGAGTAGTAGACCAGAGACAAGGTTATAACAGTGACCGGTATTTATTCAACTAAACAAGGGCGCTAGCAAGACAATTGCAATAACATACAATGTGTAACGTGAGGTCAAGTCAAGAGTTTTATTTGTCACAGCATACAAGCATACAGTGAAATGGGGGTGGGCAGCGATTGTGCAATAATACAAGTAATAAAAATAAGAATAAGACATAGAATAAGACATAACAGGTATAATGTACATAAAGTTTACAAAAAGCATGGTAAAGACATGCTAAGGTCCTGCGATAGTGCAATACAGTGTTAGCTACGGATGAGGCACTGGGTCTTATGTACACTACTATACAATATACAGTTATAATATATATCCTTATGCTATCTTGCTATATCCATCTATTTACTATACAAGAACCACTCCTGTTTTTATTTTAAATTTTTTTAAGTGACCTTTTCATTGTGTAAAGTGACCGTTGAGTGTGTGCCTGTGCAGCATGTGTGTGTTCGTGCTAAAGTGTCTGTTAGTGTGTGAGCGTATACAGTATGTGTGTTGTGTGTATGCTCATGTGTGCTTGTGTGTGGAGAAGAAGCTGAGCCGGAGTCTCTCTGTCCTAGTTGCGTTTGCCTGACCGCAGCAGCTTGAACAGGCTGTTGTTGGGGTGGTGAGGGTCTTTCATTATTCTGCAGGCTCTGGATTTGCACCTCTTGTTATATAAGACCTGCAGGGGTGGTAGTGCAATACCCGTAGTGCGCTCAGCTGAGCACACCACTAGGGCCTTCTTGTCCTGTGCCTTGCTGTTTCCATGCCAGGCAGTGATGTTTCCAGTCATGATGCTCTCTAGAGCTCCGGAGTAGAAGGACTGGAGTATCTTCCCCGATACTCTGAACTTCCTTAACTGTCTCAGGTGGTAGAGGCGCTGCTTCGCCTTTTTTACGACTGAGGGCTAGATCCACAAATAATGGATTGCACGGTGCTAGTTGCACCCTACTTACAATTCATTATAAATTGAAAATGGGGGACCCGGGTGTAAACAAGACGAAAGTCTCTCTGGTCTGCATCCCCTTAACAATTGTGTGTATTGAGCCTTACTGTATTCTACCCATTCTACAATCTGTTAATAAAAGTTTCAATCAATCAAATTTGAGGGACCCGGGTGTAAACAAGACAAAAGTCTTTCTCTGGTCTGCATCCCCTTAACAATTGTACCCATTCTACAATCTGTTAATACAAGTTTCAATCAATCAAATTTGATTGATTGAAACTTTTATTAACAGATTGCAGAATGGGTACAATTGTTAAGGGGATGCAGACCAGAGAAAGACTTTTGTCTTGTTTACACCCGGGTCCCCCATTTTCAATTTATAATGCATTGTAAGTAGGGTGCAACTAGCACCGTGCAATCCATTCTTTGTGGATCTAGCTCTTGAGTCTGTGTGTTGTCCATGTCAGGTCCTTTGAGATGTGGACCCCCAGGTACTTAAAGCTGCTCACCCTGTCCACGGTAGCCCATTTATCCACAGTGGTGTGTGTGGAAGAACTGATCTATCTGGTCCGGCGATCGAACAGGCGACCTTCTGCCTCGCCTCTCAAACCTTTAGGCCACCGGCTGTCCCACATGGTCTATATCTGATATGAAATTACTGGTCTGAGAAGTAAAATAAGAAACTCCCTCAACATACAGAACCATATTTACACAACACAACAACAGGAGGAAGGATTAAGGTGAGAGCACTGGAAAGAAATGTGAGGTATAAAGGGCAATACTCGAACGACAACAAAGACAAACACACCACGTACTGTGACAGGTGAGCTGTCACCAGATCGGAATTAATAAAATGCACACGACACAAAGTATAAGCAAGTTTAACAGTAGTTTTAATGCCATTTGGGGGGGGGGGGGGGGGGGGGTAAGTGTCAGCCAGTCCTTAATCCAAGAGAATCGTCGTTGTCTGATAGCGGGGGTTGGTACACAGGGATAGATTCTCATACTGTACGTTCAGGGGCTGATCTGAGAGAAGAGACATCGGGCAAGCGGAATCGGTTCCAAAGTGGGTTCTCAGACACACAGCGGGGATCTCATTCCAAAAATAGTCATACACAGCATTGGTTAAACACACAGCAATCGTTTCCTCTTCTCTCTTTCTCTCCTCTTACCACTCCACTTACTATCTCTCATTCCTCCTCTCCCAGGTTTCACCGTAGCTACTCCGTCCTCTTCTTGCCTAGGTCTCCCCTTTCTAGCGTGATCCATTAGTCTTTGATTGTGCTCACCTGTCCCGTGCGCGTCTGGCACAGGTGCGCTGTATTGGGCTGATGCTCAGCAGTGTGTCTCACCGGGCTTCCTAATATGGGCATGTGCCCCAGTAACTTGGCCGAGATATAACAGCCTTCCTGTACCATCCCAGCCGGTCTGCCACAAACACACCACGTACATACAGCCGTACACAAACAAACACACCACGTACGTACAGCCGTACACAAACAAACACACCACGTACGTACAGCCGTACACAAACAAACACACCACGTACGTACAGCCGTACACAAACAAACACACCACATACGTACAGCCGTACACAAACAAACACACCACGTACGTACAGCCGTACACAAACAAACACACCACGTACGTACAGCCGTACACAAACAAACACACCACGTACGTACAGCCGTACACAAACAAACACACCACGTACGTACAGCCGTACACAAACAAACACACCACGTACGTGCAGCCGTACACAAACAAATACACCACGTACGTACAGCCGTACACAAACACACCGCGTACGTACAGCCGTACACAAACACACCACGTACATGCAGCCGTACACAAACAAATACACCACGTACGTACAGCCGTACACAAACACACCACGTACGTGCAGCCGTACACAAACAAACACACCACGTACGTACAGCCGTACGGAAATAAACACATTCTTTGTTTACCCAGTTCCATTTTGTCACCGGGTTGACCTTAAAGATCACATAAATATTTGATCAGGTCTAATTAGCAACCAAATAATGGCATGTTGCTTATCTTAATTATGAAATGAGGGGATTTTGTTGGTTCTCTCTCTCTCTCTCTCTCTCTCTCTCTCTCTCTCTCTCTCTCTCTCTCTCTCTCTCTCTCTCTCTCAACCCCTCCCTCCTCCGTATTTGCACCTTGGGGTGATTACCAGGGTGAAGGTGTGAAGATTTGACACTCGGCAGATAGATTAATTTACTGCTGCTGCCGGACCTGGGTGATAATGAGGTCGAGGATTAAAAGCAGACAATCAGTTGGCCCGTGACGAGGGCTACGCCACCTCCTCCTCCCCCTCCCCCTCTCTCCGCTCCTCCTCGCCTCTCTCGCCTTGTTAAAATATACTGTTCTCCTTTTTCACTTTTTGCTGATCTCCCATGTAATTACACTCTAATCTCTGTCTCAGAAAGAGAGAGAGAGAGAGGCCTGGAGGAGATAAAGATGGAGAACTTTGAGTTGCAGTTTCATTTAACTGAGGCCCCCACCTTGTATTTGGCCACTGGTGTGAATGAATGAATGAAAACTTTATTTAACAGATTGCAGAATGGGTACAATACAGTACGGCTCAATACATACAATTGTTAAGGGGATGCAGACCTGAGAAAGACGTTTGTCTTGTTTCCATCAGGGTCCCCCATTTTCAATTCATATAGACATATCTGACATACATGACATACAGATAGTCAGTACTGCTACATCTATACATTTATGACATACCAGATTTGCAAATACAGTACTGTTTGTGATACAGAAGGAGTCAAGAAAAGGGAGTATATACATTTGACGTAGAAACTGTACATTGGAGGAGGTTGGGTGGGGGGGGTTGGGTACATTGGGATATTGACAACCATACTGGGTAATTTACATTGGAGGTGGTTGGGGGGGGGGGGGGGGGCGGGGGGCACACTGTATAAACAAGTAACACTGTACATTGAGGGGGGGGGGGGAGGAGACACTGTACAAACAAACACAATTGTACATTGAACTATTGACAAAACCATACTAGGTAAATGACTGTACATTGGAGGGGGTTGGGTTAGGATATTTACAGGGGCCAGTGTTGAATT
>NC_140183.1:45237677-45282677 GCF_963971535.1 Notolepis coatsorum | reverse complement strand
TTACCAGCTGCCACCAGCGTTCTCTCCTCACACCTTCTCACCAACAGCATGCTCATTTATTGAGATGGGGGATAACGCACTTCACATTTTCTGTACAGAAAGGACGATTTTCAAGGTGTCCTGTTCTTTCAGTTCCTTGCCATCACATACATTTTACTAGTCAAAATGATGAACACTTATTTCATAGCCAGTCACAGTAGATCCATCCAATATATCCATTATTTAATGAATGAATTCATTCATCTATCTATCTATCTATCTATCTATCTATCTATCTATCTATCTATCTATCTATCTATCTATCTATCTATCTATCTATCTATCTATCTATCTATCTATCTATCTATCTATCTATCTATCTATCTATCTATCTATCTATCTATCTATCTATCTATCTATCTATCTATCTATCTATCTATCTATCTATCTATCTATCTATCTATCTATCTATCTTAAGTGTAATTAATATGACTGTATGTAACTGCACTTTACTGTTCCACAAGAGGGCGCTATAGGTGTAAGGAGACGCAGCTATTGTGGCTGACGTCAGGTAGAAGGTATAAAAGGGAATGTTCCCTCCCCCTCTATCTCTTTCACTCTACCTCTCAAGGAGAGGAGGTCTCGTGGTACACATGTGCATAAGAATAAACCACGCCGGTTAAGGCTAAAGAAGGACCTTGTCGTCATGACCAAGTTATTGTTGCTCCCCAGGTGACTCTGTCAACAGGTTATGGGCCCAGATCACGGAAGAGCAAAATAAGGATAGCTAGTTAGCTGAAAGTATAGGCTAGTTTAGCAGCGGGAGCACCGCGTGACTAAAGCTAAGCTAACGGGCATCCAAGCTACGCTACCATCAAAAGAGATGGCGACAAGAGGAAGGAGCAAGTGGCCCTCGTTTAACGGAAGGGCAGAAGAATATGAGCTCTGGGAAGAGCGAATGTTGTGCTGTATGCACGGAATGGGGCTGAAGAAAACCATCTTGGCGGCCCCCACGGGAGAAGTAACGGCGGCTGCGCAAGCCCTGGATACCAAGATGAATGCTGACGCATACTGCGAGCTAGCACCACTCCTAGACAACACAAGCTTGGGGCTGATATTCCGGGACACAAAGGACAAAGGCCGAGAGAGTCTAATAGTGTTAAGAGAACACTACATCGGCAGGGGTAGGCCCCGGATCGTATCCCTGTATATAACATTGACCGTGCTGAAGAAAGCGAACACAGAGACTGTGACCGAATACGTCATCAGGGCGGAACAAATCATCACGGCGCTCAAGAGTGCAGGAGAAGCACCGAACGATGGACTAATGATGGCGATGGTTATGAGGGGACTACCGGAGATGTATAAACCATTCACACTGTTGGTGACACACGGTTCAGCGGACATGTCGCTGGGGGAGTTCAAGGCCAAGCTGCGGAACTTCGAGGCCTCAGAAGACACACACCCGGTCGCCGAAGAGGCGGGGGAAAGGGTAATGAAGGCCCGAGCAGCGCCAAAGAGAACGACCGGACCCCTGACGGAGATGCCGTGTTGGCGATGTGGAGAAAAGGATCACCGAAAAGAGAAATGCACAAAAACAGTCTGGTGTAGTTTCTGTGGAACTTCGGGACACGCGGACAGAGTGTGTAGAAAGAAGCGCGAACAGAACGCTCTGTACACGCACATGCAAGATGACGGCTGTGGACAAGATGGCGGCAACGTTGGACGTGAGGCGAGTCGAGACAACGCCCGGAGAGCAGCGGGAAGAGAGGACTTCACCTTCGGGGCGCAGACAGCATACGTCACCCAGTCAATGCAGCAGCAGCAGGTCCAAAGGAAGGGACTGATCGTGGACACAGGTGCGTCGTCCCACATCATCAACGACAGGAACCGATTCAAGAACTTTGACAGCACTTTCGAGCCGGAGAGACACAGCATGGAGCTGGCAGACGGGAAGCGCACATTCGGGTTGGCGCAGGGGAGCACAGGTATGCCTCATAGACAGTGAGGGGCGTCGGTGTACAGTGACGTTAAAGAACGCTCTCTACATACCCTCATTCCCACAAGAACTATTCTCTGTAAAATCTTCTACTGCAAACGGTGCCAAAGTGTTCTTCAATGAAGGTAAAGATGTTCTTGTAGAGCCTGACGGTATGAGATTTAACATAGAGGTGTACAAGAGAATGTATTATCTACAAACAGAATGTAACGCAAATGATATGTGTAATGTCAGTCATGATATTTAGACATGGCATGAGATCATGGGTCATTGTAATTACGAGGATATACTGAAGCTGCAAGCGGTGACAGTAGGCATGCACATTAACGGTGAAAAGCATAGACCTAACAAAGAATGTGATGTCTGTATAAAGGGAAAGTTCACTCAAACAAGGAACAGAGGTCCCACGGAAAAAGTAAAGATACCACTTGAGCTAGTTAACACAGATCTAGCCGGTCCAGTAAACAATGAGTCCATAGGTGGCTTTAAATATGTACTGTCTTTTACAGATGTGTGTACAGGGGCAGTGTTTGTTTACTTTCTCAAAGCAAAGAGTGACACACTCCAGGCCACAGAAAAATTCCTTGCAGATGTAGCTCCGTACGGCAACATAAAATGCTTACGGTCCGATTACGGAACAGAGTTCACAAATAGAGAGTTCCAATCACTGCTGAGAAGGAATAAGATCAGACACGAGACGTCCTGTCCTTACTCCCCGCACCAGAACGGGATAGCAGAGAGGGAAGGACGCACTCTTTACGAAATGGCTAGGTGTAAGCTAATAGATGGTAACTTATCCAAGAGTCTATGGCATTATGCGGTACAGAAATCGGTGTTTTAACAAGCACACGGGCACCACCCCGTATACAGCACTGACAGGAAAAAGGTGTGATCTAGCCAGGATGCACAAGTTTGGGTCAGTGTGTTATGCTTACCAGCAGGACAGAGGAAAGCTCGAGTCCAGGTGTGAAAAAGGACTTTTTGTAGGGCATGACAAGGGCAGCCCCGCTTTTCTAGTCTACTATCCCGGTAAAGGGAAAGTGCAAAAACACAGGCTAGTAAAATTTGTCACAAAGACAACATGTGAGAACGAGACACAGACACAGGAGCCAGAGCTGGACTCCAGAGTAGGGTGTGAAGAAAGGGAGACACCACAGCCTAGTGTACTGAGCACAGACATGCAGACAGACAGTCAACAACCCCCAGAGGATGATGACGGGAAGCACCCTAGGGTGACGTTACGTGCCTCATGCAGTGGGAGATATCCCTCCCGGGAACATAAACCCCCAAAGTATCTGAAAGACTATGCCCAAAGAGAAAGTGACGAGGATGACAGTACACTTACCAGCATAGATTACTGCTACAGAGTAGTGAGTGGTGTACCTCAGACCTTTAAAGAGGCCATGGTATCCCCTGAGTCAAGAAAATGGGAGAGAGCAATGGATGAGGAGATGAGGTCCCTAGAGGACAATCATACCTTTACTCTAACAAAGTTACCAGAGGGTAGACAGACAGTGGAAGGCAAATGGGTGTACTCAATCAAGGAGGGTATCAAAGGCCACGACAAGTACAAGGCCAGGTTTGTAGCTAAAGGCTACAGTCAGAGGGAAGGAATAGACTACGGTGAGACATTCTCACCCACAGCCAATCTGACCAGTGTACGGGTAGTGATGCAGAAGGCAGCTGAGGACAGTTTTATTTGACACCAGATGGATGTGAAGACAGCCTACCTGCACGCACCCATTGATAGGGAGATATATATGGAACAACCTGAAGGTTACGAGAAGAAAGGAGAGAAGCTAGTGTGTAAGCTAGAAAAATCCATTTACGGCCTGAAACAGTCTGGGCGAAATTGGAACGAGATGCTTCATACATGTCTAATTGAAGATCACTTCATACAGAACCCAGTAGACCCATGTGTTTACACAAAGGAGTCAAAAGAGTCAGGAAAAGTGATAATTGTGATTTGGGTGGATGATTTAATCATCGCAGCAGACAACACTAGAAACCTAGAGCAGGTGAAAAGTATGCTCTCCACCAGATTCAAAATGAAGGACCTAAGTAGGTTAAAAAAATGTCTAGGCATGGACTTCGAACAGTCTGCCAGTTGTGTAAAAATATCCCAGAAGAGATATGTGGAAAAGATCCTGAATCATTTTGACATGCAAGAATGTAGAACAAGGGAAACACCATGTGATCAAAAGCTAGACTACCAAGAGGATGCTCAGAATGCTCTATCTATCTATCTATCTATCTATCTATCTATCTATCTATCTATCTATCTATCTATCTATCTATCTATCTATCTATCTATCTATCTATCTATCTATCTATCTATCTATCTATCTATCTATCTATCTATCTATCTATCTATCTATCTATCTATCTATCTATCTATCTATCTATCTATCTATCTATCTATCTATCTATCTATATAACACTTCTCCTGACGAGGGTCTCAGTTACACTTCAAGTTCACTGCTATGCAGTTGAACCCGACAGGCTGCTTGCTGTATCTCTTTAAGAGAAGGACAAGACAATGCAACAACACAGGCCATTTCTCAAGCTGCCAGTCAGTGTTGTGGCGCTCGAGGCAGTGTCATGTTAAACAAAACAGCACACTGATGCGACGCACAAAGAGTAGGTTATGTCAATGCAATATTTATCACCTCTGATCAAGAAGAAATTAGTGTGAAAATAAGGTCATAGATCATTGTGGGTTAGATTAAGTGTCAGAGGGGGAAAATCAATGTCCCTGTTGCCTGGCGCTAACTGTGGGCAGTGGAAAGAGAATTTGAGGTTCTGTGGCCTGAGGCCTGCCATGCTACACTGAAGCTCATTCGCCTCTGACACCCTTTAATGTGGTGAGCAGACAGTGGTTTAGAAAGTAGACAAGGTGACTGATGATGACAGAGCACAGGCATCATGTCTTGGTCCAGGTCCAACTATATAAAAGTAACGTCGGAATACCAGTGTTCTATGCTCTGCCTCTATTCAAATACAAATAAAATCAAGCTAAGCTATCTGAGGAAATACATCAACCAATATATCAAATGTTAGTTAGTTAACAATACAACAAATTGCAGATGGATAGATGCTGGGTTCGAGCCCAGCTCTCGGCATTGCTACCAGCTTGGCTGGTCGTTCATACTAACACAATTGGCAGTGTTAGAGGTGGGAAGCTGGTGGGTGGGGATCGGACGTTGTGGACAGTGACTCCTACAGGTCGGTTGGTGCGCCTGCGCAGCAGAATCAGGAAGCAACGGGGGTGGCGTGACCCTCCCACGCAGACCCTCGCCGCTGAGAGATTGCGCTGTGCAGGTGAAAAGATGCGACGGCTGCCTCCTCGTGTACCGGAGGGGACACGTGATGCAAGGCATCGTCCACATTGCAGCCGGCCTGTGGGAGGCATGGCCTAACAGCGTTCGAGACAGGGGAGGGTAGAATTGGACAATACGAAATTGGGATTGGAGAAAAATAGAAAATGGGAGAAAAAGTATATACATTTTCTTTTTTTTTTAAAGAATTGCAGATGGATCTGACATCCGATGTAACAACCTGTTTAAATGACATAAACGAGGAGATGGCGATCCCAGTCGGCCAAACTGAAAGTGTCACGTGCTACACGGTGACGTGATGACCCTTTTTTTTTTTTTTTTTTTTTTTTATATAGTTTCCTTGGTTCAGGTTGTTTGAATTGCCTCACTGGTTATGGAAACCTGAGCATGTAAGCCTTGACAGTGGCAGCTGTAACTATGACAGCTTATACGCACCCACTAAAGTTATTATTGTAATACGCTTTGCATGAATATAGTCACAGTCAGGCCACGGTGGAGGTATTGTGGCTGTTGAGCTGAGAAGCCACTGTTAACCATACTCGTTTTTGTTTACCGAGTGCTTGCATGTGCACAAAACACAAATCACTTCCTCCCAAAAAGTAATGAACAATTTACAAGTTCTCTAGCAGACGTGCCAAGAGTTTAAAATCAACTGTCTGATGAAATAGATGCTTTACATTCACTTTTATTGTACTTATCATAAAGGAAGATCCTGCAAATCCAGCTTAAAAGTATCAATTTATGTGGATGATCATCGTCTTCAATTGACTCCTAATGAATCTTCAGTCAGGTTCACTGGCCAGTGGTCCCCGCTGAACATCTTCCTCCTCGCAGTGTCTGTCAGACATGTCTTGTGTTGAGCATTAGTCTGCAGATAATGGATGAGAATTCGATCCAGCCAATGGGATGCTCCTAATTACTTAATGAACAAGGGACATAAGGATGTGATTTGTTGCCATGGCTCTCTTGTTAGGTTAAGTGGAAGGAATCGACAGGACAGTCTTGCATCTTGTCTGTTCCCACAGTGTGCCGCACTCTGGATGGATTTGGCTTAAGACTTCCAAAGTGCTGCGCTCTGTATTTGGTTATATTGTACTGTAAAATACTGGATGTTCTCTGTACAGGATGCTGTTTTATAGAAGTTGCAAGTCATGTTGTATCAATTGATGAGAATTATTGTATACAATTACTGTAAGCACTCCCTTAACCCTTTCACTACCACACTACAGAAGGTTAACCTTTCACTACCACACTACAGACGGTTAACTGTCTGTAGTGTGGTAGTGAAAGGGTTAACCTTCTGTAGTGTGGTTGTGAAAGGGTTAACCATTTGTCGTGTGGTTGTGAAAGGGTTAACCATTTGTCGTGTGGTAGAGAAAGGGTTAACCTTCTGTATTGTCGCAGTGAAAGGGTTAACCCTTTGGTAGTGTGGTAGTGAAAGGGTTAAAGGATAAATAAACTCCTTTTCTCTCATTGATTGATTGATTGAAAACTTTATTAACAGATTGCAGAATGGGTACAATACAGTACGGCTCAATACACACAATTGTTAAGGGGATGCAGACCAGAGAATAACTTTCGTCTTGTTTACGTCAGGGTCCCCCATTTTCAATCATCATAACATAATCATAACATTTATGACATACACGACATACAGATAAACAGTACTGTAACATCCAGACATTTATGACATACAAGATTTACACATATACAGTACTGTTTAACACTTTGGGTGCCAGCTATTAGCCGCAGCCGTATGTAGCGAGGCCACCACTAGATAGATAGGGAACGGTCACCTTGTTTGTAGAGTTATAACTACATTCTATATTATAGCTATGGATACAATACCATGGTCATTTGACAGTAAGAACCTTCCATTATAGATGCAAAAAATAAATAAAAAATCCATCCATACGTTCCCGTTTTATACCGTGGTGAATATGACTGTTATTTCGGAATGATCCGGGCTAATTCCTGGGAGGCTGGTTATAACCCGCAATGTTTATTATACTAAATCCATTGGCGTTTCGTCCCTACACACGCTACAATAAAAAAATCAAATGCATATAATAGGTATTATGTTTCATCATGAATGCATGAAAGGGGGGGGGGGGTCGTTTTTTGATGCCTTGACCGCCATCAACGGCATACGTTGTGGACTAACGTTACACACACATGGTCGGATCGCATTGAAAACATGCTTGGATCAACGCAAGATTGATATCATATAGCCCTTACCTTGAAAGAATATTCCAATGATCTGATCGCCATTCCAGGTATTGACGTCCATCGTGTCGCCAACATAATCCACCACACATCATGAATCGGGAGTATTTGATTATTCTCAATCTGAGCGTTATAACCGCTCGTCTTGCCCCAAGAAAAATAGCCGACCCGGACCCATATAATCGACGCACAGCGGAAGATACAAGTTTTCAAAGGGTGCTCAATACCGCCACCTGGGAGGATCTGGCCGGTACAGCACCTTCGGAGTCTTAGTATGCCTTTTACAGGCAACATACAGCTCCCTGACATTGAATAGGGTATTAAAATCGAAAAAAGGAAAAACTACCCAGAAACGAGAATTCTCATTTATGGCACTGAAAGTTTTAAGAGACAGAGTTTTTAAAAGAGAGTATATACATTTGAGGGGGAAGAAACTGTACATTGGTGGGGTTTGGACATTTACAGGGGCCAGTTTTGAATTGCAGCCTCCCGTAGGTGCTCTTTAAGAGCGGTTTTGAAGGTGGGTAATGATTCACATTCTTTTACAGCTGTGGGTAGGGCGTTCCACGTTGATGTGGCATAATTGCTAAACGTGTTTAGTCCCTTGTTTGTTCCGAATCTGGGTTTAACACAGGGGCGTATCTAGACCCAGCACTTCAGTAGGGCACAGAAGGGCACCAAAAACTATGAAGCGGGCTGTGCGTAGCGTGACCGCGAGAAAAATTTGGCCGGTTTGTGGGCGAAAATGGGTGAATTTTGTAACAATTTTTTTTAAACTTTATTTCGGTTTTAGGGTTAGGGTTATGTTATTTAATTATTTGGGGGAGCCAGCCCCCCAAACTCCTGAAATGCATAGAAATCTATGAAATAAATAAAACAATCTGACATTTATATTAAAAAGAGCTAGCCCCCCAAACCCCTAAAATACATAGAAATCTATGCATTTTGGAACAGTTACTATATATATATAGTCAAGAAAGCATTTAGTCATACTTAAAGTTTAAAGTGCTTTACTTGCATTGAACATTGCATTGAACATTGAGGAGACATCATTAGAAAGCACAATGTATGTTTCCATAGTTACACACAATTGTACATCTCCGCTGAACCAAATGATCACACAGCTATAAACTCCATTTCCGCCTGTCTCTTAGCAATAAACAAATGGATGACGAACAACTTCCTAAAATTAAATGAGGGCAAAACTGAAATCCTACTAGTCGGTCCTATAACAAAAAGAGAAATGTTACAGAGCAATATGGGGCAACTTACTCCTTGGATCAAACCCGAAGTTACAAGTAAGTAACCTACACTGGCTTCTGGTAACATTTAGAATTGATTTCAAGGTCCTCCTCCTTATAATATACAAAGTATAAACATTGTGATCATCTACTACTGGTCTATTGAAGGTTCCAAGCCACAGTCTAAAGAAAATCAGGGATGCAGCCTTTGCTAACTATGCACCAAAGTTATGGAACACACTACCTATGGACATTAGGGAAGCTAGATCTCTTAATATTTTCAGAAATAAGCTAAAAACTTACCTCTTCACCATAGCCTTCTAATACACCCCGCTGTTGATTGTACTGTAGTAGCACTATTTTACTCTGGCCATTCTATTGCATAATTTTACTATCTATTCTACTATTCTATTATTGCACTGTATTATTGGTGTGTAAACCAGTCAACTTACAAAAAAGAGCCTGTTGGAGGATTTCAACAAGATAAATGCAGTGCAAAATATTTCACTATAATATTTCAAAGCGAAGTAAAAAATATTATAATAATTATTTGATCATGTTAAATGATCATTTGATCATGTTAAAAAGGGAAAATAAAAAACATTTGTAAAAAAAAAAAAAAAAAAAATCACTGGGGCACAGATGATCATCAGTAGGGCACGTGCCCTAGTGATAGTGGTCTAAATACGCCGATGGTTTAACATGATTTGTGGAGCTCCTTCTGGTGTTGTGGTCGTGGTATTCACTGACCTTTGGGAAGTATTTCGACATGTACATGGGTACCTTAGTGGTGTAGTGTATCTTGTAGACCTGGGCCCATTGCAAGTTGCTGTACTCTGTTGTCTACTCTAAGCCATACTAGGTTGTCAAAATGGGCAGGGGTGAGGTGGGTTCTAGGAGTAAAGTCAAGCAGTAGTCTGACCAGTTTGTTTTGTGATGTTTGTAATCTTGTTTTTAGTGCCTTTTGAGGTGCTTTGGTACCATGAGGTGCAAGCATAGTCGTAGTACCCTTGAATGAGTGCTCCTGTTAGAGTCTTCAGGGTATTCTTGTTTACCAGAGAGGAGATCCGGTACAATAATCTTGTTTGTTGGTTGACTTTTTTGATTACATTGCTTGCCATTTTGTCACAGGAAAGATTTGCCTCTAGGATGGAACTCGGGTATGTAATTTCATCTTTCCTTGTGACAATATTATCACCCACTGTAACTGAGGGGTACAATTCCCTGACTGTATTGATAAGTATGGTATCATTAAACCACTACCGCTTGTACTTTAACTTCTGGCCATCCAGTACATGATATAGATATGATGAACACTTTCCCACCTGATGAAACGAAGTCCACACAAATGTATAAATCGAATATTTTATATAGCAAAGGGTATATACAACGTTCACTTAATGACATTTATGATTTGAAATGCACTTGTAAGGCAAATGAGTATTCGTAGGTAAATCAACATTGAATGTCCAATCTCTGGTTACGCAGGGAGCAAGTATACAACCTGGTTCTTTAGGGAACTATAGCGATGGTACTTAAATGATTATAGCTGGATACACTAAAGGGGGGTCCCGCTGGTTGTAAGTCAGTAGGGGGGGGGGGGGGTTAGGAGAGCCGCTGGCGGTATCCCATCTGGCCGACGATTTCTTGGGAGAATTCAGAGTGCTGAACACGGTGCCCACAGAACCTTGGTCCGCAGATGAATACAGCTGGGCCCTCTGGTGGACGGTAGCTGCCGGTCCACAACGAAGAGACGTGAGGCGACCTCACTCGGGGTAGAGCGCCGTCTCACCTGGACTCCTCTCGGGGGGGGGGGGGGTAGTTCCAACACTCAGCAGTGTTGGCCGTTATCCATGGCATAATCAAAGCACCCAAAGCACGTAGATAATCCAAGCCGTGTATGGCTCGATGTCGTCCGGGTGAAGTAATCCAATGTACAGGTCCACTCGTCCTGGCCCGGAGCTCCTCGGATGCAAGCACCACACGTGGTCTGCCCAGCCTGGTTAAGACTCCAGATAACGTCAGGAACGATGGGGGTACTGCTCACTTTATAACTCTAACCGAACGATGCACCATACATAATAGACTATTATTAACTTAATAGAAATACGTCCCACTCGACGGTATAGTGCCAAACTATGACAATTCAACTATTAATCCACACGATGTCTCAATGCCTATTCTGAGGCCAAGTAGGCCATACTGCACCACACGTGCGTCGTGGGTGAGGCTTCACGTCTGTTACTAGGTTGGAGGGTAAAGGACTAATGGACTAAAAGAAAGTTCTACTTTACTTGCGCCATATATATATGCGCTGTGAACAAATAGTACCATTCGTATTTCGCCAGACGTATTCCTACGCGGAACCGGGCTTGTAACGACATGTTCGTCGGCACGATTGAACTTGAACCAAGGGGCTTGGCTGCTTGCGCCAGGTTCTCGTCCAATGGTAGAATGAAACTATTATGGGCTGTTAGTAGACTAAAGGGATATTCAGTGTATATTGTACAAGGAATATACAGGGGATATCAAACGATATACAAATACTATTAAATATATATCCATAAATAAATATATATATTCGGTTTAATCTGATCCTTCACAACACCCACTGTAACAGAGAAGCTGTTGGTCTTGCTGAGTTTGTTATTTGATCCAAAGAGAATGGACTCTTGTTTTACCCAGGTGTAATGATAGTTTGTTATCAGCGAGCCAGGTGCAGATTCTGCCGAGTTCAGAGCTGAGGGCTTTTTCAACCTGCAAATTGTCCCTGTCAGAGACCAGCTGGGCTGAGTCGTCCACGAACAGGAACAAGTTGCAGTCACAAGCTGATGATATGTCATTTGCATAAATTAGGAACAGTAACAGTCCTAGTATGCTTCCTTGTGGAACACCACAGCTCACTGGGAGGGGGGGGGGGGGTAGTGTACCGTTTACCTCCACCATCTGTTCTCTCCCCTCCAGGTAGGATTGCATCCAGCTCACTGATGAACTATCAAAACCAATTGCTTTTAGCTTGTCAATCAGAATGGCGTGATTGACAGTGTCGAAAGCCTTTTGTAGGTCCAGCATGACCATGCCGCAGTATTTGCCCACGTCCACCTCTTGTTTGATGTGGTCATTCAAATAGAGGAGTGGGATGTTCTGAAGCCAGATTGGAATTCGTAGATTCGATTTTTTTCCACAAGGTACTTTTCGACTTGTTCATAGAAATTTTTTTCCATGACTTTTGAGATGAAGGTAAGAATAGAAACATGGCGGTAGTTGCCTGGGTCTAATTTGCTGCCTTTTTTGTGCAGGGGGGTCACTCTTGCAATTTTGAAGTCTTTGGGGACGTGTCCCTGTTTTATAGAGAGGTTTATTATGTGTGTGATGACTCGGGTGATGGCGGCTGCTGAGTCGCTGAGGAATTTGGAGGGGATATTGTCATGGCCAGTGGCCTTGTTAGGTTGGAGGGCGCTCAGTCTTTTGAGTACCTCAACTGTTGTTACCATTTCAAGTTTGAAGTCGTCTTTGTGGACCCCTAGGTTGTTGTAGTAGGCTAGGATGTGTTCTACCCCAAAATGCCCTGAGTGGGAGGGTAGTTTATTAACCAGTGTTGTGGCTATGTTTGTAAAGAAAATGTTTAAGTATTTGGCCACATCCAGCTTGTCTGTGATGAGAGTGTTTTCTGTCTTTATGTTTATGTTTGTAAATCTGGTTTTTAGTTTTTTGCTGCAGGCTGCAGCCTAGTTGGTTGTTGAGTAATTTCCAAAGTTCACAGGGTTTGTTTTTGTTTTCGTCCGTTTTGTCATTGATGACATTTCTTTTTGCAGATTTGATCATGGTGTTTACATCATTTCTTAGTCTGTTTCTTTGTAGTTTGAGTTCAACCACGTGGGCTTGGAGATCACTGTTTGAGCTTTTGGCTCAAGTAAACGCATGAAATTGTCCACCTACAATAGCAACCAAATGATACAGCTGCTTGGAGACCTGAGACATTCCCCTAAGTCAGAAAGGGCCGCTGTATACCTCGGATGTGACAGAGCAAATGTAACAAAAACAGACACCAAAAGAAACTTCACCTCAGTGCAACCTGTAAATGGTTTAGAGACTGAGGAGTTACAGGTTTCAAAGCAGACTTTTACAAGTGGCGTCCTTCATTTGTTTGTTTGCAAATAATGTCCAGGTCTGTATTTGTGTTTTGTCTGCGGCAAAGTGTGTTTATGCATATTCCCTCTTGGCTGCCATGAGCGTGTTGCTACTAAGCTCACAGATTGATGGTGAAGCGGGCGTATGGAGCCGGGGGCAGGTGTTCGACTCGGGGACTCGCGTTGGAGGAGATACTGGGATGTGTTGTTGTCGAGCGCCTCTCAGCATGGCTCTGTCTCCCTCCTGCCTTCTCCTCCTCTCCCTCGCCTATTGACCATGTTGCACATTATAAATCAACATCGGCTTGGGCTATCCTGCGAGAAGCTAATGAAAGCTCATTTATAAAGTGGCTAAATGGTCCTGACAAAACTCCTAATGAGAAAATCAATAATTTAGTGATTGTTACTCTGCTTATACTAATACGTCCCTCTTGTAGCGCTTTGATTCCAGCTAGGAAAAGGCTTTTTTTTTTTACTGTATTCAGTTCTGCGTGTCAGCACTATTGGAGTTTTTTTTTTGTCACTGAAGCGCAATGATGAATTGTTTGTTGTTGTTTCTGTCATTCATCTAAAAGCTGAGAGATGTGTACTTTTCATTTTATATTTTATCAGTGATTTTGTCATATACAGATAGTAGGTATATTAATGTCCATTAGGCTATGTATCACAGAAGGGAGAAATATTCAGTTTAAGCATGTGATACATTTGCAACATTCAACTCATCCTTGATTGTCCTTTGATTGAGTTTATTGATTGCACTTGACTTAAGTGGACAGTTTATGCATACTGACCTACAAAGCACCATTGGTAATGATTCCCACCCTCAAATCCATGCTTTGCCATCTGTTTTCACTGAAGAAATTCATGGTAAATACAGTAAATGGTACTGCATTTATATAGCGCTTTTATCCAAAGCGCTTTACAACGTGTGCCACCCATTCACCCATTCACCCACACATTCACACACCGACGACGGAGGCAACCATGCAAGGTGTCAACCTGCTCATCGGGAGCACGTAGGGGTGTCTTGCTCAAGAACATTTCGACACAGCCGAACCTTCAGATTATTCTACCTCCTGGGCCACTGTCGCATTCAGAAGAATTTTGGACATCTGTGATCCACCTTGCTTAAGGTTGCTAGTCAAGACATTCTAGTTCTAGTAATGTAGCCTAAACCTGACACAAGTTGTAACTCTTATTAATTAAGAGTTTAAACTCTTACAAGCGCATCTGTTAATTACCCTGAACTGAAGACCTTCTTGATCCTCCAATCACAACTGTTGCCTCCCTTTGTTTGTTTGTCCAAGGGAAACAACAGTTGTGATTGGAGGATCAAGAGAAGAGGGCATGGTTTGAGATAGGCCAATTCATACATTTGTAGAGTATGCCTACTTTTGTACGTGCAGTTTCTCCCCCATCCTTGTGGAATTCTGCCTCTTTTAGGGCTAGCGTTGTATAAAAGAGAAACATTGTTACTCTATGCTGCATTCACGCTTACCACAAAGTGACTCCATATGAGACTCCATAATGTAGCCTAGTGGGATCTGGGGACAGATGGTGACGCGTCCTTGCGAGGTCATCCATCATCAGGCCTGAGAGATGGGAACATGTGCTCTAGGAAGCCAGAGCAGCAGCACCCCAGTCCTCAGTTAATTGAAGGGGCAGTTAGATTACCCTCTCATGCCCCTCACTGAGACAGGACAATGGGCAGGGGTACCCACTACCTGATCGGCTTTAGGTTTGTCTTCAGGAGCTTCAATAGGTGATTAATGAACCAAATTATACATTCTTTGGAGATGAATGGATTTAGCAAGCATTTGGTCAGTCGTAAACAGTGGCAGGAAGCATATACGTTTCAACGTAACTGAAAAGATCATTTCCGTAGAAATAAAAGCATCTCTACAGACTAAGTGGCATTTTTATACTTTTTTTAGTTCATGACCTAAGACATACCATAGGAAAAAGAGAGTGTCAGAGAGAGAGAGAGAGTGAGAGAGAGAAGCTATAACTAAATGTATTGAGGTGGATTTTGATGGGAGGAGAAGCAGATGTATGTTTCCTCCTGGTCCCTTTACAATTCCTGTTGTCTTGTTTTTCAGAACAAAGAATAAACTGTGGTACTTTGAGTTTGGCACGTCGGAGACCTTCTCTGCCACATGTAAGAAGCTCCATGGCTTCCTGGAGGTCGAGGTAAATCAAACCACATGCATTCTATTTTTAGAGGCCTCTACGACCACCAGAGAAACCTTCAAAGAAGGATTTTTGAAACCCACTACCTTCACAATCATTCACAATAAATGCTTCAAAGCGTTGATGTGTAGTTTCAGTGTACATTATGGGTGGGCATACGTTTGTAATATACAGTACTATACTCATGTAATTTAAAAAGCGATAGTCCGTCTATTTTAATGGGATTAGTTTCAAACTGAGTCAGTTTGTCCAAAAATAACTTGTAAAGTTATTAAAGTGTTTTCCTTTTTGAGGTAATGGAAATAAATATGTTTGTTTACCAATGTCAGTGGAAATCAGAGCCTGGACTCTGATTGGCCCGATGTCTGCTGTCCTGTGATGTTGTGTACCAGTTAGGAAGTTGTCTGGAAGGTGTTACATGTGATAATAATAATGCAGGACCTCTTTAGGGGGTCTTTAATCGGCATGCAACGAACTGGACATGCAATTGGAGCGGCACACACACACCGGGATACACACACACACATGCATTGTCTTTCCTCAGTCACCGATGCGATAGAGTCTCTGCGCCTAACCCATCCCGTCGTCCTTCCCCCTATCGCCTCGGGGACCAATCCAAGTGTGCCTGTCCCTCTTCGTCAAGGACGCCACAGCGTTAGCGATCTGTTGTTGTGCATGTTTTTCCATTGGGTTTATCTTATCGGGGGGGAAACCCTTGCGAGCACGGGGAGAACATGCAAACTCCACACAGAAAGGCCTGGGAGATACCCCACCTGGGTACCTGGCATCATGGAAACCTGGTACCCAAGCGGGAATCGAACCCTGGACCTTCTTGCTGTGAGGTGACAGTGTTAACCACTACACCACCGTGCTGCATGATCATGCTAACAGACCCCATCAACTAGTATTGCTAACAAATGCTAATAATTTGATTCCAATGTTTCAAACACAAAAACAGTGGTGCAGTGCAAGTGCTTTTTTGCAAAAACTGAAATGGATGCCCCACTTTTTAAATAATTAATTCAGGCTGAGTATCTCTCTAAACTCTTTACTAAAAGGTACACCCATGGCACTATGACTGTGATAAGAAAGCTAGGTATTAAACATTTTATTAGACTGCCTCTAATCTGGTAACCTGATACACCAGATGGTTTGCTACACAGAACTTGTGTGATCTTGCGAATCCAGTCGCATCTCAAGGTAACTTATTCAGGACCAAACTCTTACAACTCAGCTGGCCCACCCTCTGATCCACAAATAGCCTTAAATTGCTCCAATTCCACCCGGTAAACGTGTCGAAGTAAGACAGTGTGGTTATCTCCCACCCCTCTCCCCCTTTTCCTCTCTCCCTCTCTCTAAACCTCAGCTCAACGCACAGGTAATTATCCCTACACGACCCTGCTGTGTGTGATATTGAGTGATAATGAAGACGGTGTCTATCCGATCCATCTCCCCCTCCTCACAGCCATCCACACGGTGCAGAGGTCTTTATTAATTAGTGCTACCCTACCGGAGGGGAGCAGGTCTGGTGATGAATGCAGATCCTATTGCAGCCCTACTGTGTACTGCTTTAAGTCAGGAAGAGTGGCTCTAAAGACGCTGCCTGATTGCCACGGATAATCTGTCAAAATGCAGGAATGTGAGGAGTTTGTGGTCAGTCTGCATTGGAGGCAGTCTTTTTCATCCTGGGCACAGGCGAGCTAGCCTGCGAGCACTTCACATAGGCTACTGGTAGAATGTATCTACAGTATAGTGCATATCCACTGTCAGTGTGAGTTTGATATGTCCTTCCGGCAGATGAGTTCAGACGAGTGCCTGACTACATCCGCCTCCGCTCGGTTCTCCATAGTGAAACATCCTGTCTTTGCCATCAGGGGTCACAGCTGGTGGCGTATTCCCATTAATGATGGCCACTTCCAGCTTGACTAATCAAAGGGTGTTGACATTAATAGTGCACATTTTGGAACAAATGTTGTCAGCTGCCTGAGATTTCTGCTACTCAAAATGTAGCATCCAGTCAACCATACGACAAATTAGCTAATATTACGAACGTGACATCAAAAACAAGCTTTTTGGTCATATTGATAATTGATAAGTATTTTTGCATCAGTCTTTTTAACACTTTGGGTGCCGGGAGCCGTCTTTAGACGTCTTTGCTGGCCATGCTAAAGTTGCCGGGGGACGCTGTACGTCGTCTTTATATCAATATTTCAAAAATCTGCGATCGGATTCATAATGTCCCTCCGCTGGCCTGAGATCCACCAGCAGGACCCACTGAGCTCTCTGGCGGTTCAGGAGCGCCATCTGGTGGCCGATCGGCGCAAGCGCTTAACAGGAAGCGCACTAGAGGTTTTGCTAGACGTCCGTATTGCTTCCGGCCACTCGGTACATGTCCCGTGACTCTAGCTCGTCACTCTACATAGCGATCGATTGCCAATAACTCGATAAACAACATGATTTGGACGTATATACCATTATACAAGCTGGAGATGGACCGGGTAATAATATATCCCATAATGATAAAATTTCTACTCGACGATGATCGCCCAACGGCGCGCGGAGACTGGGGTGAGTTTCAGCGTGTAACGTTACCGTCTTCGATAATAACTGATATTATCAACATTTGACCCACATTAGATGATTGGTATAACGCTGCCCACGGAATTATAAACGCCCCCTCGCCCATCCGGTCAACATCAGATGACGTGTAGTAACTTCTAGAAGTACGTCTAGTTGGAATTTTTTATATCGCGCTGATTGCCATCAAACTGTATTTCATCATCAATATAATGCATTTGGGGCTATATATCACGTTCTGGAGAAAGCTGCAGAAAGAGATGAAAACATACTTATACATTAGACCATACTTTACTATGAATATGTGAATGAAAAAGTTTAACGTTGCTACACAATGAACAATACATATAGGACTTTGAATGGGCCCTAATAATGGCAATGTAGCAATAGAATTTAAAAAGTTATAGCCCTGCAAAGAAGGGGACTTTCTCCATAGACAAATAGCGCTGGCAATCTATGGTATATCATTAATTTAACCTTAGGCAACCAAAGTGTTAAACAGGTTAAGTGTGTGAGTGTTGTCGACATACACACTAAAGGGTTCTTCACCTGAACAGTAGGGACGCAATGAGCAAACGATAGTTATATGAGTACTGGCTAAGCGTCCCGCTCTTAAGCCATATCGAGATATACCTCATCTCCTGTACCTACTGTACTCCATGAACGAAAACAAAACACCCAAACACTTGACCAGGCCCCGCCCCAGTGGCTTACTATAAGACACCGGGCGTGGTCACCACTCACCCTTCCTCGGGAAGAGTTTTCCATCAGAAAACCCCCCCCCCAAGGGACCTCAGGGCACGCTTAAGAGCGGGACGCTTAGCCAGTACTCATATAACTAGGTTATATACATAACCAATCGTTATATACTCGTACTGGCATCCCGCTCTTAAGCCATATCGAGATATGGGGTAGAGCGGACGCGAGGCCCGACAAATGTACCCCCTGAGGACCCATAAGCCCACATCAGGGGGGAGGGGAGTCCCGTCACCCCTCCTTCCTAGTGAAGAGGGGGCGGCAGTCAACTCCACCCAAGTGTGAAAAGAGGGAACTAGAACCTCCAAACGCACAGCACAGGCGGGACCACGTGTGACACAACACCTTGCGGTCCACACCCACACATCCCTGCTAACCCACCGAAAGGCGGGAAGCAGGGGAGGTTCCAGACCTCAGAACCGCCTGGGAAACAGAATCCCCAGTCATGTCCATGAGGTAAAACCTTACGAAGGGACCCGTGGAGGACCATGAGGCCGCAGCACAGATGTGCTCCACCGAGGCCCCTCCTAACAGGGTGGAGGTGCGCCCTGACACCCCCAGGGGGGGCCAGCCCAGCCAACGTGTAGCAAAGGGCAATGCCCTCGCACAACCAATGGGACAGGCGCTATTTCGACAGTGCCCTACCAGTGCGAGAGCCACCGTAACAGACAAAACGCTGATCGGTAGCCCTGAGGTCCTGAGTCCGGCTGAGGTAAAACCCCAAAACCTGGACCGGACATAACAGGTGAAGGCTCGCCTCTAACTCACTAGCGTGAGGAAGTGGATGAAATGCCTGAACCACAATATACCTGGAGCGAAAAGAGCTCCGGATATTTTCTGGCACGAAGACTGGATTAGGCAGCAGAGTGGCACCGCTATCGACACGAATAGACAGGCACTCAGGCCGCACCGAGAGAGCACAGAGCTCACCCACGCGCTTAGCGGAGGTGATGGCCAGCAGGAACGCAGTCTCGAACGACAGCTGTTCCAAAGGCGCTTGCTCAAGAGGCTCAAACGGGGCCTCGGACAACTGACGAGGACCAATTGAAGATCCCAACTCGGAGACAGAGAACGTTTCACCAGTTTAAGGCACGGAGCGCCAAGCAGGAAACGCTTCACAAGAGGGTGGCTGAACAACGTACGCCCTCAAACCCCTCATGACAAGAGGATATAGCCGCAGCATATACCCTCACCGTCGAAGCCGACAGTCTATCAAGGATACACTGAAGGAAGGTAAGGACAGCGTCCAGGGGGCAGGACACCGGGTCCCGGCCCCCCACCTTACACCACTCTTGGAAAAATACGCCACCTACCCGCGTAAACCGCGATAGTGGAGGGAGCATGCGTGTTCCGGATGGTGTCAACCACAGAAGGATCCATCCTCTCCAGACTCACCCTCTCACCAGCCAACGATCAGCGGCTGGCCCAGCACAGGGAACTAACACAGAGACCCGTGCGCTTGAGAGAGGGCCTGCGATGACCAAGGAACAGGCCACGACGGGGCTACCAAGAGCTGGATCAGGACCGGGAACCACACAGCTGCGCCCCGGTCCGGCGCAATCAGGATCAAGGTCCTGCGCTCCTCAACGTACCCGCCCCAACAACTGACCTAACAGATGTATGGGGGGAAAGAATCCCAGGCGGCCACGGCATATGTCCGGACGTAATCCCCACTCGTCAGGGTGAGGACCGCCCCGCGACATCACACCTGTACCCGCATTCACCCTGCCGGGGATGTGGAGAGCCCTCAGGCTGCGCAGATGGAGAACGCCCATAGCCAGCCGCCCGCCGCCTGGTGCAGACGGGGGAGCGTACTCCTCCCTGTCTGTCGATATACGACGCTGACATCGTATTGTCCGTCTTGATCAAACACCGTTTGAGGACCAGAAGGACCACCTTCAATACCAACCCATTGAACATAGCGTAGACCGGACAGCATGGCTTGCCAGCTGCCCCCTACTGCGTTGGCCCGACGCGTCTCCAGCGAGGGAGGCGTCGGTGAAAAACGTGACGTGTGACAGCCTACTGCCCATAGGGACCCCCCTGGTGAGAACCCCAGGCCCTCCCCAGGGGGCGAGGTCCCCCAGTACTGACACGGGAACCTTAGTCGCTTCCACTTGCCTCTCACCGGGTCTATTTCCATTCTGGAAAAAAACCACCTCCGTAACCTCCTCCTGGGGTGAAGAGGAGGCCAAGAGGGACCACGGAATGAGCAGATGCCATCATACCGAGCAGGCGTATCACGGACAGCGCCGTAACCGTCCTAGGACGGAACCTCCCGAGCGTGTCGATAACACGCTCTGAGAGGGATGCCCATAGCACTCCACCCGTTGACTGGGAAGAGGAGTACTCTACTTCCAGTCTACAGCAAACCCCAGGCTGGTAGGAATTCCACCACCTGCCTGGTATGAGACCTGACGATCCACCTTGACCGCCAAGGACCAGAATGTTGTCAGGGCAGAATACACTTCGTAACCCCTGACGACACAGAGGCCCCAGTGCGGCCTCCACGCACCTGGTGAAGATGCGGGGAGCCAGAGAAAAGCCGAACGGCAGCCTCTGGTACTCATACACTAAACCCTGCAAAGGAAGCGTAGGTAAGCCCTAGGATGGAAGATCGGGGATGCGAATACGCATCCTACAGGTCTATGGAGGAGAACCAGGCCCCCACCTGACAGTGTTCAACAGGTAGGAGACAATCCAAAAAATGCTGAACCTTCCCATGGGACAGGTCCAGCATGGGTCTGACACCCCCTCCTCCCGATTTCTCGGGCACCAGAGAATACCGGGAGGAAAACGCCACGACGATGGCTTGCTTCGTCCACAGAGATTGGATCTCGTTGACCAGAGCTGTTACTGCTGGTGACCCTGACAATAGGGTCTGTACCAAACCTGAAAACGGGTGGGGTTGTGTAAATACAAGTCCCCGCCTCAGCATTCTCTCCATCCACTTTGACATATGGCACTGCTGAAGCCATATGTGATGATACTCCCAGAGCGCACCCGCCGCCATTCTGCGCTGGTCCGCAAGGAACTGTAGATAGGCGGCCCGGTCCCTCCCGCTGTGCGTAGCCAACTCTGAACCCGCCAACCGTGCGGGCAGGGCGTTCCGTGGAATCGGGACAACGGTCCCTGATACAACCCACGAGGCAATCGCACCCAAGGGGGGACCCCGACAGAAAGGGTCGGTTTGATACGGGGGAAGCTGACTAGGTGACAAAAGCTCCCCCACTGAACACCCCTCCAGAACATGCTGAGGAGTTGTTCTGCAGCTGGACATGCAAGGTGTGAGGCCCCCATGGGTTCCTACACACCGTAGCCCTGCAGTGATATTACTACCACCCAAATCACGCGTGCCTGCCAGACCACTGCCGATCTTGCGGGAGTGGGAGGCACCAACGTCACACCCAGCCTGGCGAAGGCGAGGTCGGGGAAGCCCGCACTGTTTGCCTCAAAAAGGTCTCGAGCCCCCCTGCTGACAACACTTGCGGCACGGTGGTGCAGTGGTTAACACTGTCGCCTCACAGCAAGAAGGTCCAGGGTTCGATTCCCGCTTGGGGACCAGGTTTCCATGATGCCAGGTACTCAGGTGGGGTATCTCCCAGGCCTTTCTGTGTGGAGTTTGCATGTTCTCCCCGTGCTCGCAAGGGTTTCCCCCCCGATAAGATAAACCCAATGGAAAAACATGCACAACAACAGATCGCTAACGCTGTGGCGTCCTTGACGAAGACGGACAGGAGCACTTGGATTGGTCCCCTGGCGCGGCTGACGTTGACGCCTGTCTGCTCCCGGCTGCCCTTGGGGGGGAAGGACGACGGGATGGGTTAATCGCAGAGACGAATCGCATTGGCGATTCTAAAGAGACAATGCATGCGTGTGTGTTCCGGTGTGTGTGCTAAACTAACCGCTGTGTGTACCGCTAAAACATTGAGTGTCGTTGCATGCCGAATAAAGACCTCTGCAACAGGTCCTGCATTATTATATTATTATTATTGTAGTTGACGGAAGTAACACCAGGCTCAACCAAGCACAGCTTATGGTGTGGGAGCCGCTTGACAGCACAACATTCTCATGGACAGACCCAGGCTCAGCCATCAACTGGGTGTCAGCCCCTGTCCCCATGAGAAGCGAAACGTGGGGCCGCATGCGCTTCAACGAAGGCTCGCGGCCCGGAGCCAAAGGAAAACAAATCAGAGCCCCTTTTCCGCTGGTGTTGGGGAAGGGAGTGATCGGAGAGCAGGCTGCTCGCGGCAGGACGGCGACGGTTTCTCAGGCCGTGCTCATCCAATATGGCCGATCCCTCGGCCGCCAAGGCTGTCAGCCTTGTGGACACCTGTTGACAACGCCCAGGGTACCTCTGGCGGGGGAAACATGGCCGCCTGTCGAGGGCCTCGCCACAGCCGCTGGCGAGGCCGTGCTCTCACCTCTGGCTGCGCGGCGTGAGGCGGTGTGGGGCCTAGGTCCAAAACCGCCCGTGCTCCAGCGGAAGACCAAAGATCCTCTGCGAAGAGGGGAGCCCTGAGGAGGGAACATTTATTTTTAACTTCTCACCCCCTCAAAGGGAGACTAATCCAACCAAGATGTCTGTAAACAACAGTTGACAGCATCCTAGCCCTCCCTGCGGTTATAGCTTGCGGCTAGGTCAAAGCTAATAACGTCAACAACCTCACGCGATGTTTCGACGTCGGCTGGCCCTCATGGCCCCGCCACCAGACACCATTTTTGACAGAAAAAACAGCAAGTCGAACAAAGTTACTAATCGCTGCCAATTCCATACCGTGGCGGTACAGGCTTAACACAGCCCACCAGCCACTCGCCGGGCCGACCCACCTCATGGCGTCGGCCGGGCGGGGCACTGTTTCAACATGCCAGAGGCAAAGAACTGATGCTAAACACGGAGCACCAGTGGTGGGTGCAACCAGTAACCTCCACTGTGGTGTGCACCATGAAGGGGTTAATGAATAAATGAACTAAAAACACCACCAATATACTGTAGAATGGGCTAGCCCATACACACAACGTTAAGGGGATCCGGACCAGAGAAAACCAGTCCCGCATTCATTCATAATATTCACAAACAGCACACCAGCCCTAGACCTCAGCCCATTCACCCATGAAAAGGTAAACAAAGCCCCCCGCAATACTCCCACAGTAGACACCGATTGGCCGTCAGCATGAATGGTTAAGAGGAGGGAAGACTTTAGATAGACATCCCTCAGCGGGGAGACAAACAGAAACAGTAGCCCAGCATATAGCATAGCGTTAGCCGCGCGCTCCAGGGTAACGGGGAAAACAACAACGTTTACCCAGATATCCTGCCCCTTGCGCCAATACACAACTCGGTTGTCTCACAGGACAACAAGCAGTATTATTAACACCAGCATCAATGCCTGATGGCACAGATCCTACCTGAGTGCGAGGTAGCTCGATAGCTACACATCGCACGCTGTCCCTCAAGCTGCTGTAAAAGACGAGGAAACACAGGACAGGCCCGATGCGGGGCCGCAGAACCCATATGGCGCCGTTGGAACATGCCGAAGATTCCAGGGGCTGGCAAATCTCCGGCATTGTTCAATTTCTCTTTACACTTCATACTCGCTATCACTAGTTACACAGGGTGCAAGCATCCGCCATGATGGAAAACGAAAAAGAGGAAGGGTGAGTGGTGACCACGCCCGGTGTCTTATAGTAAGCCACTGGGGCGGGGCCTGGTCAAGTGTTTGGGTGTTTTGTTTTCGTTCATGGAGTACAGTAGGTACAGGAGATGAGGTATATCTCAATATGGCTTAAGAGCGGGACGCGATGCCAGTACGAGTATATAACTGTTGTGTTCACACATCTCGTCTCAGTTGCTAGCGAGACTGTTGAGTGGATGACCACCCACTCAATGAATGGATGGTCTTTCAAATCGTCTTTCAAATAGTGGTAACTGTGGTATTTGATGTGCCATCTGAAAGAGGGAGAGCAGGAGCAGGGTAAGAATATGGGGGTAGATTTCTATCAAAAATAAACAAACACAAAAGTAGAATCCACAATCGTAAAAACGATCCACACACACACACACCTCTCAATTTGTGTTTCATAAATCATAAAAACACGCTTGATCTGCTTAGATTTACGTACGGAATTCTAAAAACACGCTTGATCTGCTTAGATTTACGTACAGAATTTAAGGACATGCTTGATCATGGGGCACTGTGAACCGGGGCACCGGTTGAGAGAGTCAACAGCTTTAAGTACCTCGGAGCCTACATATCCGAGGACTTGACATGGACCACACACATTGACAGTGTTGTGAAGAAGGCACGACAACGCCTCTACTTCCTCAGGCGCCTAAGGAAGTTCCAAGTCAGTCAGAAGATCCTTAAGAACTTCTACTCATGTACAATAGAGAGCATCTTGACCGGCAACATCACCTCCTGGTTTGGGAATAGCACTGCACAAGACCGAAGCAGACTACAAAGAGTGACACGTTCAGCCGAACGCACAATTGGAGGGGGGCTCCCCACCCCCCAGAACATTTACAACAAGCGTTGCAAGGGCAAGGCTAAGAGAATCATTAAAGACTCCAGTCACCCGAACAACTGCCTCTTTGAACTGCTGCGGTCAGGCAAGCGATACCGGAGTCTCAAGGCGAGCACAGAAAGACTCAGAAGAAGCTTCTATCCCCAGGCCATCAGGCTGCTAAACGAACAATGAACACTACACAACAACAACCACCAAACGCACATAGCACACACATCCACACGCACACACTCACTTTAAACAAACACACTGTAGCACCCACTCCACCCACTTCATAGCACACACCCACTTTAAACAAACACACTGTAGCACCCACTCCCCACACTTTATATTTATTGATGAAGGATTGCACTACAACTCGTACACCTTACTGTAAATTGTACCTAAATTGTACCTCATCCCATTTCTGCTTTGCACTATATAGGACTGTACATTAGTACACTGCATAGTATTGTATATTATATGGTAACTCAGAACATTGTACATATGTCTATACCGAACACTGTGACCTCATTTTCTTCTTCTAAATGACATGCTATACTATGTTATTTGATACTATCTTGTCTAGCACAGTCTCTGGAGCGTAACAGTAAGAAGCATTTTGTATGAAAGTATTCTGTACTTCTGTATGACAACTATTAAAGAAACTTGAAACTTGAAACTTGATCAGCTTGGAGTTACGTACGGAATTTTTAGACAAATATTTCGCTGTTTTTCCCGTGTGGATTCGTGTGTGAAGCTTCTTCTTCATAGAGGTCTATCAAAAATAAACAAACTCAAAAGTAGAATCCACAATCGTAAAAGCGATCCACACACACACACCTCTCAATCTGTGTTTCATAAATCATAAAAACACGCTTGATCTGCTTAGATTTATGTACGGAATTCTAAGGACACGCTTGATCAGCTTGGAGTTACGTACAGAATTTTAAGACAAATATTTCACTGTTTTCCCCGTGTGGATTCGTGTGTGAAGCTTCTTCTTCTTCGGCGCTACCCAACACGGCCCGAGGTGTGTTTCGGCTCATGAGCGCTACCAGTGGCCAAAATCGCACATTATCTTTAGCCCTAGGCATCAACATTCCATTATGAAAATGAATGCTATATTTATATATATATAAATATATATAGTACCATTTTAAAGATAACAACTAGGGCTTTCAAATGATATAAAATATCTGTATGATTATCATGATTATTATTATTAATATCTTTCATATTTGATACAGAAATTATTACAGAAATCTTGTCCGGCCACCACATTTCAACAAACAACTGCATTTTCAACCACTTTACTGACAAGCTAGCAGGAAACTTAGAGGGTATGGGATATAGACAATTATGTGGGCAATATAGAACAGCTGACAGATTAGAAATATTATTTATTGTTCAAAAGTTATGATAATTATAGTGATAGTAATAAAACAATTCCGTCTGAAAATTTACTTGAATGGGTTTATGATGAATATCTGTTTGTGGGTATGCTCAAAGTAATGATATAAAATATCTGTATGATTATCATGATTATTATTATTCATATCTTTCATATTTGATACAGAAATTATTACAAAAATCTTGTCCGGCCACCACATTTCAACATACAACTGCATTCTGAATTAATTTAGCCTTGTAGTTTTCAAATCCCATCGTTTATTTGTTATATTTGTATTGATTAAACATAAGTCAGTTACTGTACATGACACTGTACATGTCAAATATGCTAAGGTAATTAGCTTTAACTTATTGCTTATGGAGCATTGTGTCCCCGTTTATCCCAGAGGAGTTGATGAACACTGCAGCTGTATTATGTAAGTAATACATATGCAGTAGTATATAATATAATCCCCAACATGTCTCAACGACTACAGACCGGTGGCACTCACCTCTGTGGCCATGAAATGTTTCGAGAGGCTGGTCAAGGATCACATTTGAAAAACGCCAAAAAATAAATCTTAAAAAAAAAAGGGATCACATTTGTGCCTCCCTCCCCAGTGATATGGACCCCATGCAATTTGCATACAGGCCAAACAGGTCCACTGACGATGCGGTCTCCCAGGTACTGCACAGCACCCTCTCTCACCTTGACTGACAGAAGGGGGGCTATGTGAGACTGTTGTTCATTGACTATAGCTCAGCGTTCAACACCATAGTCCCCACCAGACTGGTGGACAAGCTGATCGAGCTGGGTCTGAGCTCCGCCCTGAGCGCCTGGATACTGGACTTTCTGAGCGAAAGGCCCCAGGCGGTCAGGGTGGGGGGTCAGACCTCCAACACCATCACCCTGAGCATCGGGTCCCCCCAGGGCTGTGTTCTGAGCCCCCTGCTGTACTTACTATACACACACGACTGTGTGGCCAAGTTCAGCTCCAACTCCATAGTGAAGTTTGCAGACGACACAGTGGTGGTGGGACTGATCTCGGACAACGACGAGAAGGCCTACCGGGAGGAGGTTGAGGTACTGGAACGCTGGTGCCAGGACAACAGCCTGCTCCTGAACATTGGTAAAACCAAGGAGCTGATCGTGGATTATAGGAGAGGACAGCAGGAGACACACACACCACTGAGGATAAACGGGGCTACCGTGGACAGGGTGAGCAGCTTTAAGTACCTGGGGGTCCACATCTCAGAGGATCTGACATGGTCAACACACATAGACTCAGTCGTAAAAAAGGCGAAGCAGCGCCTCTACCACCTGAGACAGTTAAGGAAGTTCAGAGTATCTGGGAAGATACTCCAGTCCTTCTACTCAGGAGCTGTAGAGAGCATCTTGACTGGAAACATCACTGCCTGGTATGGAAACAGCACGGCACAGGACAAGAAGGCCCTACAGAGAGTGGTGCGCTCAGCCGAGCGTACCACGGGTATTGCACTACCACCCCTGCAGGTTCTATACAACAAGAGGTGCAAATCCAGAGCCTGCAGAATAATGAAAGAGCCACACCACCCCAACAACAGCCTGTTCATGCTGCTGAGGTCAGGCAGACGCCTGCGAACCCCAGCTACTAGGACAGAGAGGCTTTGGCTCAGCTTCTTCCCCCAGGCCATCAGAGCCTTGAACACTGAACTCTCCACACTCAAGCACACATGAGCACACACATGATACACACACTGTACACGCTCACACACTAGCAGCCACTTTAACATGAGCAAGCACACACTCATGCTGCACACGCCCACACTTATGGCCACTAAGGAAAGGTCACTTTAAAAATAGTATAGTATAACCTGAGATTGTATAAAATAGCAATGTATAGAAAGACCCAGTGCCTCATCCGTAGCTAACAGTGTATGCACTACCACAGGACCTAGCATGTCCTCCCTGCTCTGTAAATAACTTATGTACAAATACCGATATGCCCTACTATGTTACTGTTTATTGCACAATGTTGTTTTATTGGATTCCATTATATGTTGTTATTACTGTATTGCACATCGTTGCGGGCAAGACCACCCGCATTTCATTGTATACTTGTATGCCGTGACAAATAAAACTCTTGACTTGACTTGACTTGATAATTGTATATAATAATTGTAAAGTGTTTTTTGATGTTTTTGTTTTGTTTTGGTGTAAATAAAAAGAAACTGATCAATTCAAATCCGTTTTTAAAAAAGTTGAAGTAATCCTGGAAAAGGAGGTAAGACCACTCACTATAGAACATTGTTTTGACAAAACACAAAGAAAATCCAGATGGAATTTGTATTTAGTTTCTAATCACTATAATGGTCATAACTTCTGTCACCTGTTCTATATTGCCCACATAATTGTCTATAAAATAAGATAAGACATTCCTTTATTGATCCCCTTGGGGAAATTCAGGCATCATAGCAGCATGGGGGAGGGGGGGGTATAAGGTAGTAAAAAGGTAGTGTAAACAATATAACAAATCAATATAATTTTACTTTGGACATGTGCATATGGGCAACAAGGTGCAAGATGAGGGTATGTATGCCCTCTCAGTAATATTTGCCCTACAATAAAGTTACACTATATAATATAATATAATAATCAAAATCTAATCTAAAAATGCTAAATGCTAAATATATGCAATATATGATCTAATAATCCAATAATCTAAATATATAATATATAATCTATAAATGCTAAATGCTATATGATCTGATAAAGTATACAGTATTCACATAAGGTGATATAGGTTCCTAGTTGGCAGCAGTCCCTGCCCACTGTTGTGGAGTCTGATGGCCGCTGGTATGAAGGACTGGCCGAGGCGGTTAGTTGAGTGTGTGTGGGCTTCTCATCTTGACTAGCTTGACTAGCCACAAATGATTGTTAAAAAAACACACAAAAAGTAAAATATTTTCAATATATCAAATGCAAAGTAAATTTTTGTGGGGGGGATTATTACGGGCTAGGCATGTATCAATGATTAGCAACAACACAGATTTTGATGGATTTTTTGTTTTTTGTAATGTCAGATTTAACAACTCAGAAAAGTGGGAGTATTTCATTTTGTATCTGACATTACAAAAAAATCTAAAAATAAAAATGGTTATGATCAGGGCTGAAGTTGAATAAAAGATGTATGACTGTTTAGACTGCATTAATCTCTGTCACAGTGATCTCCTGGTTGTTCCCCACTTAGGTTATCTAACTATCGCGCCGCCGCAACTAGAAACACTGGCCTGCTTCTAAGTTCAGTGGCCAGTTTTTTCAAGTACCACCAGCAGTACCACCAAGTACCACTAGTGGTACGCGTACCACAGGTCGAGAACCACTGTCTTACATAATACAGCTGCAGTGTTCATCAACTCCTCTGGGATAAACGGGGACACAATGCTCCATAAGCAATAAGTTAAAGCTAATTACCTTAGCATATTTGACATGTACAGTACAGTGTCATGTACAGTAACTGACTTATGTTTAATCAATACAAATATAACAAATAAACGATGGGATTAGAAAACTACAAGGCTAAATTAATTCAGAATGCAGTTGTATGTTGAAATGTGGTGTATGTTGAAATGTGGTGAGCATACCCACAAACAGATATTCATCATAAACCCATTCAAGTAAAATTTCAGACAGAATTGTTTTATTACTATCACTATAATTATCATAACTTTTGAACAATAAATAATATTTCTAATCTGTCAGCTGTTCTATATTGCCCACATAATTGTCTATATCCCATACCCTCTAAGTTTCCTGCTAGCTTGTCAGTAAAGTGGTTGAAAATGCAGTTGTTTGTTGAAATGTGGTGGCCGGACAAGATTTCTGTAATAATTTCTGTATCAAATATGAAAGATATTAATAATAATAATCATGATAATCATACAGATATTTTATATCATTTGAAAGCCCTAGTTGTTATCTTCAAAATGGTACTATATATATTTACTTTGAGCATTCATTTTCATAATGGAATGTTGCCTAGGGCTAAAGATAATGTTGCGATTTTGGGCACTGGTAGCGCTCATGAGCCGAAATACACCTCAGGCCGTGTTCGGTAGCGCAGAAGAAGAAGAAGCTTCACACACAAATCCACACGGGGGAAAACAGTGAAATATTTGTCTCAAAATTCTGTACGTAACTCCAAGCTGATCAAGCGTGTCCTTAGAATTCCATACGTAAATCTAAGCAGATCAAGCGTGTTTTTATGATTTATGAAACACAGATTGAGAGGTGTGTGTGTGTGTGGATCGTTTTTACTATTGTGGATTCTACTTTTGCGTTTGTTTATTTTTGATAGACCTCTAAGAAGAAGAAGCTTCACACACGAATCCACACGGGGAAAACAGCTAAATATTTGTCTCAAAATTCCGTACGTAACTCCAAGCTGATCAAGCGTGTCCTTAGAATTCTGTACGTAAATCTAAGCAGATCAAGCGTGTTTTTAGAATTCCGTACGTAAATCTAAGCAGATCAAGCGTGTTTTTATGATTTATGAAACACAGATTGAGAGGTGTGTGTGTGTGGATCGTTTTTACGATTGTGGGTTCTACTTTTGCGTTTGTTTATTTTTGATATAAATCTTCCCCCATATTAGAACCCTTTGCTTTAGATAGCAGATATATAGAAACCAGTTCAAATTCTTGTTACTCCACTGTCATTTAGTATTAATTTGACATTTTTCTACTCACTCTTTCTTCTCTCTGTCTCCCCCCACACTAAGTGTGATGGTATCTCTCTGGACCTCAGCAGTATCTCCTTGGAAGGCATTGCCATTCTCAACATTCCCAGCATGCACGGCGGCTCCAACCTTTGGGGTGAAAGCAAGAGAAGGAGGTCTAACCGAAAGGCGGGAAAAAGGACCCAAGAGAAGAGGACAACAGTGTTGGACCCCAAAGAGCTTATGTTTGCAGTCCAAGGTATAAAAAAAAACATGTAGATAATGATACATGTATGTTTTTACTAATGCCATGTCTACATTAGCTATGTTCAGCCTGGCTGCCTGGCTGAGACTAGTCATGGTCTAGAATGGTATGGTATGGTATGGTTTGTGTCTCCATTGCATTTCTTGTAAACTCTCCGATTGCATTGGCATTGCAACCATCCAGAATGCTAGGGCCCTGTCTACTAAAACATGGAATGTTTTTGAGCTCCTATCAATGTTCTATAGCAGATACAGTATATTGTCTTTTCTGCAGGAACCTTTGGAACAAAGCATGTCCTACTCTACCCTTAAAGTCTATCTGGCAGCCATTTCTGCCTGCCATGTGGGTTTTGGGGATGTCACTTTCTCAAGGGTGCATATCAGCAGAGCCTCATTTCTAAACCGTTGGTTCCTTTGTGAGACCAACTGTAGCCCTGGTGTTGGAGGCTATGTGTGATGCTCCATTTGAACCTCTGCAAGAGCTTAACCCTTTCACTACCACACTACAGAAGGTTAACCATTTCACTACCACACTACAGATGGTTAACCGTCTGTAGTGTGGTAGTGATTCAAGATTCAAGGTTCAAGAGATTTATTCGTCACATACATACACAAGACATGTAGTGAAATGAAGGTGGCCATGCCCATCTTGATTGTGCAAAAAAATACAAATAATAATAGAATAAAATAGAATAGATAATAAAATGTATGACATGATAAAAAGTTCTAAGATAAAATACAATGCTAAGCTTATGAATTAAAGGTAATGAGTCCTATATACACTACTATACAATATACTATACAATATACAGTTGTACTATATATAACTATACTATACTAGCTATACTATACAAAAACAGTTATGTTTTTGAAAGTGACCTTTTTTGTGTTTAAAGTGACCTGTAGTGTGTTTGTGTGTGAGAGGGGGCTGGTATACAGGACTGAGAGGGGGCTGGTACATGACTGAGAGGGGGCTGGTACATGACTGAGAGGGGACTGGTATACAGGACTGAGAGGGGGCTGGTATACATGACTGAGAGGAGGCTGGTACATGACTGAGAGGGGGCTGGCTGGTACATGACTGAGAGGGGCTGGTACCATGTATTGTGCATCATTGTAGGTCAAACCGTTAAAAAGTAAATTTCCACAGCAGCCATTTTGGATTTTGGTCTCTCACAAATTCCCCCCGCCTTTTTAAAAAAATACACCCCGGCTAAATTTGTTTATTAACCATCCTAGATGACAAATCCATTGAGAAACGAAGTTCCCTTGATAAAGATGCATGAAAGGGCTGTATAATATACAACACCTGTAGCTCAACTGCAAAAACAGCTTTTTTTTATTTGATTTGTATTTGGAAATTAAAAACAAATCATAAAAACAAATTATCTTGACCAATTTGTATTCCTGAGGATATCACCTAAAAGCATTAATTAAAAAACACTTATTTCCAAGGCGATCCTTGATGGAAGACATAAAAACACAGCACATATAGCCTACTCGACTGCAAATTGTTGCTCAACTGCAAAAATGTATGCCTACTTATGTATTAGCCTAAGGGGAAAACACATTCACAACAGGCAGCAAAGTTTATTTTCAGCCAAGTATGGTAATAAGGTAACTATTAGGATATATATGGTATGGATTACTTACTCTTATAACTTATTATTACTATCTGTGGTAGCTCTAGTCTCCACCTACACAAATCGTTTTTGTGCTGTCCATTGATCATGCACCTTCACACGGTAGACATTGATTTAATTGCCATATAAATCATATACAAAGATCTAACTATTACTCCTCTCTGAACATGAATATAAAACAAGAAGGTGATCTATTAACTGTGTAAACCTTATGCAATATTCATCATTGATATTTGAATACTTGAAATCTGTATGAACTGGTAGTTGGTATCAAATGAAATAAGATGGAACAGCTCCATGCATTCATTGAATAAACAACTATTTGCTCATTACCAGTATGGTATTGTTTAAATTGTACAGCTTTTTGCACATCATTGTCAGGGAATTCCAACAATTCTGGACCTGAATGTACCAGTTAATTGTAATCATCTCTCTCTCCTTATGTCTAGTCAAGCCAGGTTGTGGAGGAGAGAGACAGGGATGAACAGGCTATAGACTACTTTGCCCATCCTGAGCCTGCTATGATGCAGATGTTTTTACATCACCACCCAAAACAATATTCAGCCAAGAGTGAGTGAGTACACTATACACTGGTCCACTTGCACTGGTCCACTTGTCCATGGCACTTACTACCCAGTTTTGTAGTGGTTTGGGGGAATAGTACAGTAGGTACGCATTTCTTTTTTTTTGTATCTACTTTTTCTCCCATTTTCTATTTTTCTCCCATCCCAATTTCGTATCGTCCAATTCTACCCTCCCCTGTCTCAAACGCTGTTAGGCCATGCCTCCCACAGGCCGGCTGCAATGTGGACGAAGCCTTGCATCACGTGTCCCCTCCGGTACACGAGGAGGCAGCTGTCGCATCTTTTCACCTGCACAGCGCGTTCTCTCAGCGGCGAGGGTCTGCATGGGAGGGTCACTCCGCCTGTGTTGCTTCCTGATTCTGCTGCGCAGGCGCACCAACCGACCTGTAGGAGTCGCTGTCCACAACGTCCGATCCCCACCCACCAGCTTCCCACCCCTAACGCTGCCAATTGCGTTAGTATGAACGACCAGCCAAGCTGGTAGCAATGCCGAGAGCTGGGCTCGCTGGTAGCAATGCCGAGAGCTGGGCTCGAACCCAGCATCTCCTGCATTAGTGGCGAGCGCCTTGCCCACTGCACCACTGAGCCGCCCATAGGTACGCATATTTAAGGGGACCGCAAGGATGGTGTACTGGTGGGTGGTGTCCGACCGATTATGGTGGGCCGGTCTGGGCCAAAAATGCCAGGGCCGATTTTTGGTCCCAGTCCAGCCCTGGTGAACTCCATGCTTTTGTCAGTTCACCCATCTTGTGTGAAGTTTTCCTAGGCAGGGCTTCCCTTTTCATCCACCACCTTTCTCTTCAGAGGAGCATAAGAGATTCAATGCTTTGTGCCGGTTTGAACCCTGTGCATATACACAGCGAGAACTCAGACCTTTGTCAGAGTGATCAGTTGTTTTTTTGTTTTGCTAATCCAGCCAGAGGTCGGGCGCTCTCTAAATAGAGGCTTTCTCACTGGGTAGTGGAGGCTATTGCCATGGCATACAAATGTAGGGGTAGAGACCCCCCTCTGGGTGTATAGACTCACTCTACTAGAGGCATGGCTACTTCATGGGCCCTGTTTAAAGGTTTCCCTGTAAGTGAAATTTGTGCGATGGCCACTTGAGTGCCCCCCCACACCTTTTTCAAATATGATCATCTTGATGTCACTGCCTGCTATAGGCCTGCTCGGATGGGCCTTTGTGATTTTGTGATAGGCTTTGGGTTCTGCTCTCTGGGTGTGTGTATTAAACACCTGAAGTGGATTCCCAAGCTGTCCTGTTCTGCTCTTGTTTCAGAACCGGGTTGGTTAGTACTCTGCGTTGTGATTCAATACTTTAAAGCTCTGGGAATCACTTCTCTTCAAACTGAGCAGTGCAGGCAGAAGGAATTAGGAGGAAAAAGGTTATATAGCAGCTGTTTAATCAAAGTTTAAGAGTGTATACAAATTACAATAAGAACACTATAAAAGATTCAAGGTACCAGAGCACTATGCCGCTCGCCCTATCTAAGAACAGATTAAAGAATGATAGTTGATAAATTGTTGATGGTCTCTGTTGTTTGATAACAAAGAGTTGGTTTTCCCTCCAAAAAGTCCTTTGTCCTTGTTGCCTGCTTCCTTGGATGAGATGGTGGGTGTTGTCCTGTGGGTTGGGTTGTTCCAGAGTCCCTCTCCCCCATCACACCTGGGATCTTATAGCCAAGGCCCAGTGTCTCGGAGTTGATGACATCATCACATTATTTCCTCCAATCACAAGCCTGCTAAGCTGGCATTTGAAAAATAGGGGTTTGGCTTAATAGCCCAACCCCCTTCACATAACTGCAAACGGAGGCTGTCCTTAACAATCTACCTTAAACATTGCATTATTTTCATTTCCTAATATCTATATTTGAATTACAATTGCCCACATAAACACAGATATATTTCTTTATCACTAAGTCTGTTGACTTTAATCATTCTTTTAGAATAGAATATAACTGAATAACAGATTAAATTAGAACTGGATAGAAGAGAATAGATCAGAATATAAAACCATCAATTAATCAAATTGAACATAAATTGGAAACAGCACAGACACATTAACTAATTGTAGACATTGAATTTCTGCAAACTGTAGTTCAGATTAGTACAAAATGCTCATATCTCTGATCTGGGTGTGTGTATATATATATATATATATGTATGTGTATCTATTGTGTGTGTGTGTGTGTGTGTGTGTGTGTGTGTGTGTGTGTGTGTGTGTGTGTGTGTGTGTGTGTGTGTGTGACAGGAAACTCCAGCGAGATAACATGTTTACGTGACCTTTTGGTCTTTTGTCCCGATCTTACAGAGCCCATTGTCCTAAACTCTTCCCAGGCCATGGCAAATGGCCCTTGGGTTCCTGTCATTTGACCACTCACTCCATATGTAAATCGACCTGTGTGCCTACAATGGCAATCAGTCTATGTAAACACACACACAATCTATGAATTATTGTTTTGAGGGCCAAGTATTTCTACACATTAGTTAATCATGAGATCTATGTTTTGGGAATTTACCACAGTTCCCCACTTGGATAGTTTACCTATCCTTAATATGTCAAACATAGATATCAATCTCTACACACTACTATCTAGATAACACTTAAGACATTTTATTAGGATAAAATATATATCTGATTTGCCACACTCAGATCCTAAAATTCAAATTAGGCATTTCAGTTTGTGATCGTGTGCACAGTCTTTAACAACTTGTTCTCGTACCAAGATCAATTTCCATTGGTCTCAACTGTGAGTTGTCAAATTCTGACTTGGAGCATTGAGGAGGGGGGGTCTATGTTTTCTAGATTTGACCCGGCCTCCTCTTTGTTGCTCAGAGCTGATGCAGTATCACGACTGCTGGGTGCAACTCCCATTCTAGGAGGTGGAATTTAGAAAGCAAATTGCCTTTCTATTACACCCCATCTTCTGTCAAGAACATCTTGACTCGTGTTGACCTCTATTAGGGGGTAGGACCCCCTGCTGTATCTTCTATTGCTGTCATCGTGTTGACCTCTATTAGGGGGTAGAGCCCCCTGCTGTATCTTCTATTGCTGTCATCGTGTTGACCTCTATTAGGGGGTAGAGCCCCCTGCTGTATCTTCTATTGCTGTCACAGCGGTGGGGAGGTCGTCGCTGGCTGCTCGACCCTTTCGCTGGTTGACCCCCTGGTCAATGGTTGAGGCCTTGCTTCTGTTGACAGCCGGAGTTGTTGCTGAGGTCTAGCCGCCTGTCTCCTCGTTGGTTGTCTGTCGTTTCCCTCTGAAGCCTCAAGACTCGGTCACTGCGTTGGCCAAGACTCTCCCGGCCCGAGAGGTAGGCGTCTCCTGGTTCTCCGCAGTGTTGTGGTTCCCCATGGAACCGCTGGGTAGACACTAGCCAGTGTCCTGGATCAACAGTACCGATGGAGTCCTCGGTCTTCCTTGTACCACTCTCTGATGACTGCGGATCCCCCAATCTCCCATCCGTATCCTGCAGTGAATATATATCGCTTCGGGGGACAGTGCAGGTCACTTCTACCACAACAATTGATTGAGAATCCATAATTTTCCTCTCTCAGACTCTCTTTACTGGTCTGAGCTTTGACAACTTTCTTTTCCAAATCATTTATCTATATATTTCATGGCTTCTAGATCATAAAATTTCAAAATTCTGAAAAATTCACATGGCTCTCATTATATTATGCTGTCAAAACAGTATACTCCTCCACCTCTCGATGTGGAATACACATTGAAACATCGTTACCGTCGTCCTCTGGACAGCTGCACCCGGACCGGACGGTCAGCACTGACACCTCCACTCTCCCAGTACTCCTGTGTGTATGGCAACAAATCACAGTCCGCCTTAAACACACATCTTCCACACCACAAGCCAATTATCAATTGCACATGTTCACACCCTACACAAGACTAATTTGGCCAATAGCGACCAAACCTATTGAGCTTCATTAATGTACAGAGAATCATGCTTCCCAACACTTTCACCAACCACGACACACCCCCAGCCCCTAAAACTGGGTATTCAATGGGCGGAGAACAAAAATCCATAACTAGCCCATGTTTCTTCACTTTGTTCCCAGTCCATTTTACAGACATATACTACCCCGTCCTGATGTGTCGAGATCACTCCCAGCTTGCCAGGTACCCTAAGAAAAAACACAGAAAGAAAGAAAACAGAAAACAAAACACAAAGAAAACGCTGCCAAACCAATAAATGAAAAAATAAACCAAACTTGTGAGCTTTTTCTTTTTTCTTCTGAGCTCATTTTTAACTAGGAAACAAAAAGGGAAATCAAATGAATAACCAAAATGTACGCTCCCGGCCTAAGTCAGGAATTGCTCGTAACACACTAGAAAAGAGAAGTAAAAATAAAAGTAAATAAACACCTATCCTATTGCTCATAACTGTTAATACGCTTCTATCAATACTATAAAATACTAAAAACAACTATGAGTCTTTTTAATTTCTTAATCATGCAGTCCACCCTTCGATCAATCTGAATGTTGACCAAGCATGGATAATTTACTGATCACTAGCTGCCGCAGTGTCACATCACCACACTGTCTAATATTAATTAACTGTTTAACATAATTTGATCCTCTTGTTAGTCTGATTAGTTCATGCATTTGTCAGTCACCCATACATCCGTTTTTAGTAACTTTCATTCATAATCTAATCACCTAACACCTCTATTTATTTTTTATTCTATTTTTATTCTAATCTAATTAGGAGCATATTTTATCATTCAATATATCCCACCCCTACCCTAGTCAGTTGCATATATTTTATTCTGCCGGTGGCCTCTGCAGACATGACCTTTGAAAATGACCGTTCACTCCACAGATCCAACAACACTGGCGGTCTCCCCCGGGTTGTGAGACCCGGTGGGTCAGTTGCCTGTGACCGGATGACCCTGGGGTCATCGGGCCCAGAACATGTCCTGGTGGTATGCCATCATCGCCATGGTTCCCTGGAGCCTGTTCGGAGGAGAAAGCCACGTACCTATTTGGTCCAGTCACAGTTCCTTGAGAGGGGCCCGTGGTTGGGAGGGGCCCGCCACCTGTTTCTGTACAAACACGCCCTGTTGTGGATAGATGGTCCCGCTCTGCACAGTCCCGAGAAATGTGTCCGAGGGTCCCACACGTCCAACAATGCACCTGCCGCACACGGTAGCCATTCGGATTCCTGCCTCTGCCTCCACCTTTTCCTCGTGGTTGCCACCTCGTGGGTGGTCTTATTGGGGTTTGTTGTTGTTCCGGCACGGGACCCCCTTGTGGCCCCAACTGGGCCCGTCTCTGGCCATCTGGTTCTCCAGAGGGAGAGGGAGAGAGGCGATTGGAACCTGTCTCCCCTCCGGGCTGTGTGGACTGGATTAGGCCTTGGAGATAGTCCACTACCCGTCTAGCCTCGGCTAGCTGTTGTTCGAGAGGGAGGCACGTCTTTAACTGGCAGTCATCTGCAACGGACACTTCAGCGTGGATTGACTCGGGTAATACAGCTGTCTCTGGGTCGCTTGCTGCAACGACTCCCTGTGGCGGAGTAAAAGACATTATTTCCAGTCCCTCCGCCTCACTGGACACTAGAGGGGAGTCGATCAAATTCCAGTCAATCAAGTTAACGTCCAATTCGGTCAATGTAATGTCTGCAGAGGTTATCGGCATTATCTTGATTTGGGTACGCATTCTATACCGGCCTCCTTTAACTACAAGGTTCTGTAATGGCCTGAATATCTTTGGCCATCTTTTCGTCACTTTTATTGTGACATCTCCAGTCGTTGAAATAGACAGATTGTCTACCCTTTCTATGGTCAGTGCATCTAACCCTCCGGTTGCTCCTATCTGTGTATTTTCCATTCTCACTTTTCTTCAAACACTCGTAACGTCACCGTTTGGAAAGCAAGTTTCTCTGTATTCAAACTATTTTTACCAAACTTGAGTTAATTTCACTCACACTTCTATATTGGTGTAAACAGGAATTGATAATCTCGGTCTTGTGATACTATACCCCCTGACTGTCAACAGTCTCTTTGATTTCCCTGTTGGGGTTCGGAATTGTCAGCGCTGGCCATCCGTCCTGGAGCAGCTGTGAAGAGAGAAGCAAAAAATACACTTAATTATCAGTGACATTTCCCATTCACAATCCATCATTTGTCTTTAAGCATGGAATGTCGGGCATCTCCTATACTAAGATCACATGAGAGCATTTGTGCAATTTTCGTTTTTGATTTATCAATGACACAGCCTTAATCTTTTTCCAGTTGTCTCCATTGGAAACCCAGACTCTCAATCCTGTTGTCCAGATCCTCCTTAACACAACTCCGGGGAACTCATTTTGCATCAGCCGTTTCCTTCTGTTGGTCAATCAGAATGTTGTTATTTACAGCCTATCATTTCTAAACATCTTTATTGGACATGGTAATTTAGGTGAATTATCTCACTTTTACTCTAATCGTTATTTGCAAATGACTATGTGTATGTGTAACTATATTTATTTCTGTCCGTGAAAGCCTAGTATGTATTTCGCTCATATTACATTATACATATCAGTAACATACATATTTTCCATTCATAATCTCTCACACAGTTACTATATATCCCCCGTAACACCTAACCCCTTAGGTGTTAAAATAACGTGCTTCTCACAGGAACAGAAATCAATTTTCAGTGCCTTATGTCACTGAAGTCCCCGTGCATTTAGAACAGTGTCACACAACCCGTTCATAACCACAGGCCGCCGACACCATCCCCACATTGAAAATCCCGCCGACCAATGACATTCCACTGGCCACCTCGTCCTGTGGCCCACGGCATCACCCCCAGTTTGCAACCTGGAACGCGAAACCCCGGGCCCCCTACTCAAGGATAATCAAAGATCATTCCACTCACAACCACCGCCACACACATACAGCACCTCTGACACCACCGTAACCAGTCACCCAAATACCCACACACAATATAATTCGACGCGCGTAGTGTGGCAGCGAGCCTTTGACGAGTGCACGCATAGCGCACCCCCGTTAATGCGCGGTGGCAGACAGCGAGCCCACCCCCGCCACGACGTTTAGCAGTCCCCGTACCCCTGGTAAAATGAAAAATGTGCGCAGTGTGACAGCGAGCACCGACGAGCCGCACACAGCGCACAAAGCGTGGAGGCAGACAGTGAGCCACGACGAACTGTCTACCCACACCCCCATCGCAGGCGCAGCCGAGCAGAGTAATTATGCTCCAACTTACGGCCCACCAACATGAACAGACACGGAGCCCCCGCCCTACCAGCCGGAGCCTGTCCAAATGTAAGGAAAGAAGTACGAGCGCCTTGTCGAACAAAGCGTAGCGCCAACGCCAGCCAACACCACTGCCAGCACTAGAAATTCCCTAAAAACAACAATAAAACTGAATATGGAACAACAACATATGCATAATAAGTCCCAAACTCAACCTACCGCCTTTGAAACCCTACAGCAAACAGCAATAACCAATATACCTAGCACTACACCGCGTTTGAAACCCATAAAAAAAAACTCTATATACAGGCCCTAAACTAGGAGAGAAAGAGAAAGCGTTTCGGGGGGGCCGAGGGGGGGGAAGTACATGGAAGAGAGGCGGTGTGGGAATGAGGGGAATGAGTGAGAGGGGGGGGGGTAAGAGAGAGAGAGAGAGAGAGGGAGGGAGAGGGAAAGAGGGGGGGAGGTGAGAGGGAGACGGAGAGAGGTGAAAGGGAGAGGGAGGGAGGAGGGTGAGAGAAGGAAAGAAAGAGAGGGGGGGGTGAAAGAGAAAGAGAGAGAGGGAGAGGAGGGGAAGAGGGGGGAGGTGAGAGGGAGAGGGAGAGAGGGGGGAGGCGAAAGGGAGGAGGGTGAGAGAAGGAAAGAAAGAGAGGGGGGGGGTGAAAGAGAAAGAGAGAGAGAGGGAGGGGAGGCGAGAGGGAGAGAGGCGGAAAGGGAGAGGGAGGGAGGAGAGGTGAGAGGGAAAGAAAGAGAGGGGGGGGTGAAAGAGAGAGGGAGGGAGGAGGGTGAGAGAAGGAAAGAAAGAGAGGGGGGGTGAAAGAGAAAGAGAAAGAGAGGGAGAGGAGGTGAGAGGGAGAGGGAGAGGGGCGAAAAGGGAGAGGGAGGGAGGAGAGGTGAGAGGGAAAGAAAGAGAGGGGGGTGAAAGAGAAAGAGAAAGAGAGAGAGAGGGAGGGAAGGGGAGAGGGAGAGAGAGAGAGAGAGAAATAGAGAGAGAGAGAGAGAATGGTGCGTGTGGGAGAAAGAGAGAGAGTGAGAGAGAGAGAGGAAGAGAGAGAGAGAGAGAGAGAGAGGGGGAGAAGAGAAGAGAGGGGGAGAGAGAGTGTGGTGCGTGTGGGAGAAAGAGAGAGAGTGAGAGAGAGAGAGGAAGAGAGAGAGAGAGAGAAAGAGAGAGAGAGAGAGAGAGGGGGAGAAAGAGAGGGGGATAAAGAGAAGAGAGGGGGAGAGAGAGTGTACAATGAAAACGTTCTGTGAGCAGAATCCAAACATATTCATCCTGTCCTCTTCTGCCCCCTACCGTATTCCTAAATAAACTCCACCTTCCCCTTAACAATGGACGCTCGCCGCCCCTACCAAAATGGACGCTCGGTGCCCCTACCAAGATGGACGCTCGGCGCCCCTACCAAAATGGACGCTCGGTGCCCCTACCAAGATGGATGCTCGGCGCCCCTACCAAGATGGCCGTCCCATCGCGAGACATCCCGAGAGCCCCGTCATGCCATGACGTCAGCACAGTTAGCTTAGCATATTAGCTTCGTTAGCTTCAACCCAGCGCGCGTAGGCCGTCAGACCGCGCACCCTTATGACGTCACAACCGGCGACCGCTTTAGCCGTTAGCGCGGCTAGGTAGCATTAGCTTAGCTTCTCCCATGATCCCATAAAAACGTTCCCCAACGACCCGTTCCGCCGCGCGGGCCGTCTCCTTGCAATGTTAATATAACCCCACATTCCCCACAACAGAATCCTATTTCCCTCAAAACGCCAGTGTAGTGATCTAAATAGAAATATAAAAACATAACAGCAAAACACTAGTTTGACCCCTCCGTCGCCACCACCGGCGAGCTTAGAACGACTTCCGGGTCCCCGTCTAGACTAACCCAATCACCTTAAACATTACACATCTATTTTATCCGCCACGAATATGAAAACTTTTAAGTGCCTTACACATCCCCGTAATCTCAAGACACTATCGATCGACCTTATACATTTGAACCTATGTTTATTTGTCCGCCGTATCTTCCGGCGCCTCAGAGGCTAATACAACAGCTAACTGCTGCTGCGTTCCACGGGCCTCGGAAAACCGGCGTTATCCTTACATTTCCCCACGGCCAATCGGTGACTTAAATTACATAATAACACAACTATACTCTCACACGTCCCACCAATCACTCCTAACCATAAACATTCGCCAACTATACATTCATACACGCTTCCTAACACAAATAAAAATACAAAATCAGCATTCACGCACATTACCGTCTCTCGAACGCCGCACAGCAGCGCGTAAGTACTATTTTTTGTTACAGCCTAACGCCGTCTAAATTTAACACGCCCGCCGTGCCCAAGGCTAAACCAGACCTACTTGTGCTCAATCTCTACTTTAGAAAATACGACGCACGGCGTGCTTAAGCCTCTACTTTAAGACATACAACGCACACTTGTTTACCTTGGTTTAACTCTGAGCACGAATCTAGACATGTTCCTGTTCCCTTACTTGTTCCGACTGGCAGCGGCGCTCCGTTTATTGTGCTAAAATTCTACTTTAAAATGTACCACGCACGGTGTGCTCAATCTCTACTTTAGAAAATACGACGCACGGTGTTTACAGAGCCGCCCTCCCCAGCCAGAACATTCAATTCAATTTTCCCTTACATCATGCTTACATGAGGTTAAATTCTTAGCAACCCCCTCCGTGGTTCGAATAGAGCACCCAAACATCATCACACTCACCTCTTAGTAACTTCCTAGTTACTTGAAGACGATCGATCGATCAGTTGTTCTCCTCGTCGACCGGCGTGTAGAGAAAAAAAAAATTCTTTTGTTGTGGTGATAACACGAGCGCTCTAATTCTAAAGTACGGCACCAAAATGAAGTGGATTTCCCAAGCTATTTCGGTTCTGCTCTGATCAGAACCGGGTTGCGTTAGTACTCTGCGTTGTGATTCAATACTTTTAAAGCTCTGGGAATCACTTCTCTTCAAACTGAGCGGTGCAGGCAGAAGAAATTAGGAGGAAAGTAGTATAACAGTTGTTTAATCAAAGTTTAAGAGTGTATACAAATTACAATAAGAAAATGCTATAGAAGATTCAAGGTACCAGAGCACTATGCCGCTCGCCCTATCTAAGAACAGATTAAAGAATGATAGTTGATAAATTGTTGATGGTCTCTGTTGTTTGATAACAAAGAGTTGGTTTTCCCTCCAAAAAGTCCTTTGTCCTTGTTGCCTGCTTCCTTGGATGAGATGGTGGGTGTTGTCCTGTGGGTTGGGTTGTTCCAGAGTCCCTCTCCCCCATCACACCTGGGATCTTATAGCCAAGGCCCAGTGTCTCGGAGTTGATGACATCATCACATTATTTCCTCCAATCACAAGCCTGCTAAGCTGGCATTTGAAAAATAGGGGTTTGGCTTAATAGCCCAACCCCCTTCACATAACTGCAAACGGAGGCTGTCCTTAACAATCTACCTTAAACATTGCATTATTTTCATTTCCTAATATCTATATTTGAATTACAATTGCCCACATAAACACAGATATATTTCTTTATCACTAAGTCTGTTGACTTTAATCATTCTTTTAGAATAGAATATAACTGAATAACAGATTAAATTAGAACTGGATAGAAGAGAATAGATCAGAATATAAAACCATCAATTAATCAAATTGAACATAAATTGGAAACAGCACAGACACATTAACTAATTGTAGACATTGAATTTCTGCAAACTGTAGTTCAGATTAGTACAAAATGCTCATATCTCTGATCTGGGTGTGTGTATATATATATATATATATGTATGTGTATCTATGTGTGTGTGTGTGTGTGTGTGTGTGTGTGTGTGTGTGTGTGTGTGTGTGTGTGTGTGTGACAGGAAACTCCAGCGAGATAACATGTTTACGTGACCTTTTGGTCTTTTGTCCCGATCTTACAGAGCCCATTGTCCTAAACTCTTCCCAGGCCATGGCAAATGGCCCTTGGGTTCCTGTCATTTGACCACTCACTCCATATGTAAATCGACCTGTGTGCCTACAATGGCAATCAGTCTATGTAAACACACACACAATCTATGAATTATTGTTTTGAGGGCCAAGTATTTCTACACATTAGTTAATCATGAGATCTATGTTTTGGGAATTTACCACACACCCATAGAGGGATTTGTGTCGAACAAAGTTGACTGCTGGTTGACTGAAAGAGGACGACCGGCTACTGTATAGCCTCGGCTCTCTGAATGAAACGGAGTGAGACACAACAGGGTTCCCCTCA
>NC_140183.1:45207677-45232677 GCF_963971535.1 Notolepis coatsorum | reverse complement strand
TTACTAATCAGTCACTACTAGGCTGCCTAAATTACAACTAATATCTATTAACTAGTACATTTACAATTACATTTTTTATTCTAATATAGGTATATTTTAACACTTTTTTCTTTCTCCTTGGAAGAACCAGCAAATCCCTTCCTATGCAGATTGACGGCGAGCCCTGGATGCAGACACCCTGTACAGTAAGTCAGCATCAGATATATAGATATTTTTTCATTTTATTTTAAAAATTGTTTATATATATATTATATATATATATATATATATATATATATATATATTTTTTTTTAATACACTACAAACAAACAAAGAAATGGCTAGGCCCCTTGAAAGGGGCTAACATTTTTCATCTTTAATCAAAATGAACATGTCGTTGTTGTCGTTATTAACAGCAACAGCCTCTGATGTATTGGCAGTGAGATAGTAAGGTCTTTATAGCAAAGTTTGAACAAGAAATGTTTGACACAGGAAAATGCTAAATGGCTTGCTATGTCCTTGATTAAAATAGGAACAATTTAGCAATAATACACGAGAACCAGTGGAATATCATGAATATTGCCACGGCTGCATGTGATGCGCCCGCAGCCACGAGATCGAAGCTCGAGTGGCGTAGGCATCACGTGTGGTGGTGTTTACGGATTAACTGAGGCTTTTCTCCAGCACGTCCAGCGCGACCAGCTCTTTTTTTATTGGATTGGCAATTGGCATGTCTAATAATGCTGTTTGTAGTGGCCAAAATCCAAAAAAAGTCTGTCTTATAAGTATATTTGAATGTTCCTTTCTTGGCCACTTGTAGGGCTGGGAAGCAGTGTCAGACTCGCAGTCGCAGAACAGAAAACCACTGGATGTTTTTGTTGCTCTTTTTGCTTGTTTAATGTCCAGAAAGAACAAAATATGACAACAATATTAAACATAGAAATAAACAGGAGATCCTAATAATCTGAACTCAATGTGTCAATGACTGTATTGCTGCTGCCTGCTGCCCTGCCGTCACATGCCGCACCTGTGGCTTATAGCGTTAGCCCCGCCCCCTTCACCTGAGCAAAGCGCCCCACTCACTGCAACAGAAACATGTATTAATATAGGTTCAGAATGAATCAAAACAAGATAAACTTAAATGCGGCTCCTACACCGGCCCCTAATTGTTCTCTAAGAATCAATTATTCAAACTAAATAAAGGGAGCCGTAAAACTACCAACAAATAATGAATTTAGAAAAATTAAGTATATACATTACATCCCTTGTTGATGTTGAAAGAAGACCTGTTATTCTTCATTCTCCAGGAGGCGGCACAGTTTAGCTATGGGCCTATCAATAATGGACATTTTCGTCTGGAGCTTCACTGTACGGGTCAGACCTCTTGCATCAGGCTTGGTCTCCAGTACTCTGCCTAGTGGCCACGACCCCCGTGGAGCAGTTGGGTCAACTACCAGGACGACATCTCCAATGTTAAAGTTTTTTCTCACTGTGTTCCATTTGTCTCTCTTGGAGTAGCAGAAGGTATTCTTGTGTCCATCTATGCCAGAACAGATCCGCCATGTACTGGACCTGCTTCCAGCGGCGCCTGGCATAGAGGTCAGATCTCTGAAACGTTCCCGGAGGTAGGATAGGTTGCGTTTTTAGCAGGAGGATGTGATTGGGAGTCAATGGTTCCAGGTCTTGTGGATCAGAGGACACGGTGGAGAGAGGACGGTTATTGAGGATGGCCTCTACCTCGCAGAAGATGGTTTGTAGGCCTTCATCGTCGAGGGTTTGCTGATTGAGAGTGGAGGTCAGCACCTGACGGACAGATCTTATGAGTCTTTCCCAGACTCCACCATAATGTGAGGCCGCTGGTGGATTGAAACTCCACTGGATTCCTTCAGGGTGCAAAGCGCCTTGGATTTTTCCTTCGTTTAGTGAACTCGTGGCCTTTTTGAGCTCAGCTTGGGCACCCACCAGGTTTGTACTGTTGTCCGATCTGATATGCTTAACCTGACCTCTCCTGCAAACAAATCTTCTCAGAGCATGAATACATAAGTCTGTGTCTAACAAGTAAGCCACCTCCAGATGTACAGCTCTGCTACTCATGCAGGTAAACAGGGCTCCATACAATACTTTTAACAATACTCCTTCCTCGCTTCACTTTAAGCGGTCCAAAATAGTCCAATCCGACGTTGGTGAAAGGAGGGAGGTCAGGTAGGACTCTTTCTTGTGGCAAATCGGCCATTTTCTGCTCACCTGTCTTGCCTCTCACACGCCGACACACAACACACTTTGAGACTATTTTCCTTGCTGCTGAGTTTCCCTTTAAAACCCAAGACTTTTTACGGAGCTCTGAAAGCATGTAGTTTCTCCCGCTGTGTCCAGAGCGTTCGTGGATGTGTTGGAGTAGGAGATCTGAAGTGTGAGCATCTTTGGGCAGAATATAAGGGTGTTTGGTCTCATCAGGCATTGCAGATCTGTGTAGGCGGCCGCCTACTCTCATGATGCCTTCATCCAGTATAGGATCGAGCCTATAGATCTTACTGCTCTTCTGCACTCTGAATGGAGCGGTTTCCAGCACTGCCATTTCCACTGGGAAGGATTGCTTTTGAACGTAGGTGATGACTGACCTCTCTGCCTGTGAGAGGTCTTCCACTGTGAGGAGCTGTCCACCAAGTGTGGTCGTGAAAGCGCTTAGCTCAGTGCTCATCTTTTGCCTGCTCGAGGGTGTGTGGCTGTGACCTGGGGAAAGCTCTTTATGCTTTCTGGCAGTCAACATCAGAGCATTCTTCACCTTGAGATACCATGCCACTGCTTTAAGTAGCCTCATCCAATCAGAAAAGTATGAAATAAGATGGTCTGTGGGAGTTTCAATGCTTGCTACTGTTGTGAATACAGCAGCGTTTTTCCTGACCTCTGGGTCATTTTGCAACACTGGCTCGGAGGTCAATGATATTTCCACAGGCCAGCTTTCCTTTGGCTTCCATAGGAACTCTGGGTCATGTATCCACCTTTTTTGCTGCATGAATTTGACTGCACTCATTCCTCTCGAGGCGTCATCAGCAGGATATTCCTTGCTGCTTACATATCTCCATTGAGACCGTTCACTATTGTCACGAATCAGTGACACTCTGTTGGCAACATAGGTCTTAAACCTAGTGTAGTCATTACCAATGTACTTGAGTACTGTTTGGCTATCCGTCCAGAAGACTGAGGGGTTTAAGTCCATGTGTAGTTCTTTCCTCAGCATTTTGCCCACCTTCACCAACAGTGTTGCAGCTGCCATCTCCAGTTGCGGTACTGTGATGTGCTTTAAAGGAAGGACTCTGGATTTTCCTAGGACAAAGGCAACATGAACAACATCCTGAATGTTAACCTGTCTAATGTAACTTACTGAGCCATAGCCATTCTCACTGGCATCGAAGAAGTGATGCAGCTGTGCAAACTGTTGTGTTCCATAGCTATTTGGCTTCAGACAGCAAGGCACTTGGAAGTGCTTTATCCTCTCCAGACTTGTTATCCATTCTATCCATTTATCCGATATAGTCTGGGGCAAACCTCTGACAGAGCTCTTGTAGCAACTGCTTGGCTGGGAGAATCAGAGGAGCCAGAAAGCCGAATGGATCAAAGATTGAACTTACAACTGAAAGTATTCCTCTTCGTGTATGTGGCTTCTGGTTGAGATGGATGTTAAACTGGAAATGGTCAGAGTCCACACCCCACTGCAAACCCAATGTTCTTTCAATGGGGAGACTGTCTTTGTCGATATCCAAAGTCCTAACATCCTTTGCCCTTTGCTCTGTGGGAATGGAGGCTAAAACTGCTCTGCTGTTACTAACCCACTGGGTCAGCTGAAACCCGCCTTGTCTGCATAATGCAGTGAGGTCCTTTACTAGCTGGATGGCTTCTTTTGCGACTGACTTTACACAGTCGTCAACATAAAAGTTGCTTCGGACAGTTTCAGCTACTTGAGGTGGGAACCCGTGTTCATTGTCTTCGGCTGTTTTTTGTAATGCAAAAATTGCACAGCTTGGGGAGGACACAGCACCAAAAATGTGCACCAGCATGCGGTATTCTTTTGGGGGCTTACTGGTATCACCTTGTGGCCACCACAGGAATCGCAAGTAGTCAACATGCGACTTATCCATTCTGACCTGATGGAACATTGATTTTATGTCGGCCATAAATCCAATTGGTTCAGGGACATGCCTTGGAAAGAGGCTGCACAGTCAAAAACCACTCTAAGCTTTTTCTTTTTGGGGTGGTACACCCCATGGTGTGGTATGTACCATTTGTGTCCGGGTGACTGTGTCAGCTCTTCCTGTGGGACTTCCTCTGCATAGTTGTTCTCCAAGATGTCATTGAGGAATGCAATGTATTCCTGCTTGTAGTGCTGGTCCCTGTTCATCTTCCTTTTCAAGCCCTGCAGGCGCTGTTCGGCAATTTGGCGGTTGTTAGGCATGCTGACATTGGCTTTCCTGAATGGCAACTTTAGACTGTAGTGTCTGTTTTGTAGGGTAGCCTCTGGCTACTTTCAAAAACATTTTGTCCTCAACTGACATCTCTGGCTTTTCCTCAGATGATACTTCGTTGAAGTCCTGGTTGTACTGTGACATTAGAAGCTCTTCCAAACTTGTGGCTGATATCCTATTCACAGTCACTCTTTCCGTATTGTCCTCACCGCCGTTTCTGAGTGGCCCATTTACAACCCACCCCAATAGAGTTTTTACTGCGTAGGGGCCCTCACCTTGGCTATTAATAACTTCCCATGGCTCTAACAGCTTTGGAGCATTGGTGCCAACTAATAATTCCACTTTAGCACTGATACTGGGAAGTTTGACTTTATTCAGGTACGCCCACTGCGTTAAGTCATTCTGATTGGGAATGCTACTTGAGGTGACTGGCATTTCTGGCTGGGTGAAAACATCAGGAAGAGGTAAGAAGTTGTTGCTGTCCAGTGCTGAAACTTCAATTCCAGGTATGACATGAGATGGCACCAGTTTTTTCTGATTCATTGTGCTTAACAGAATATGAGTTTTTCTGCCTTTCAGATTGAGTTTAGACATCAGCGCTTCGGTGCAGCAGGCAGCAGCAATACCGTCATTGACTTATTGTAGTGGCCAAAATCCAAAAAAGTCTGTCCTATAACTATATTTGAATGTTCCTTTCTTGGCCACTTGTAGGGCTGGGAAGCAGTGTCAGACTCGCAGTCGCAGAACAGAAAACCACTGGATGTTTTTGTTGCTCTTTTTGCTTGTTTAATGTCCAGAAAGAATAAAATATGACAACAATATTAAACATAGAAATAAACAGGAGATCCTAATAATCTGGTGAACATAAGGTTGCGTCTGCATTGCGTGTCAATGACTGTATTGCTGCTGCCTGCTGCCCTGCCGTCACATGCCGCACCTGTGGCTTATAGCGTTAGCCCCGCCCCCTTCACCTGAGCAAAGCGCCCCACTCACTGCAACAGAAACATGTATTAATATAGGTTCAGAATGAATCAAAACAAGATAAACTTAAATGCAGCTCCTACACTGTTTTTCTGAATACCGGTAGATGTAGGCCCATCCTCTTTATATAGCCACTCGTTTATGGTTAACGGGTACGTTAAATCAAACGTAACGTTGTCCGTGGAGTAGGTCATGTTGACACAGTTTCCGTTTGATGAATGGCAGTTGAAACTCTCTTCAACATTCTAAAGCCAGTAAAGATTTAACAGTGAGTGTATCGTGAATATATTGATTGATTGATTGAATACTTTATTTTGACACAATCGTAGGACAAACATTTGAAAACAAACAATAACAGTGTCAACACGCTGGTAAAAAATGGATAAAACACAATAAAGCCAAGGCTTGTTTCCATTGTGGTCCATACATGGAACATAAAAGGCACAAAAAACACGAATGGACATGTACACTAGACAGGACACCCTAAAAATAAGTACAATAACACCTAACCTGAAAACTCATACAGTCAACTAATGTTAAAAGAAAATCCGCAAACCCTTAAAAGCAAATCATGACAAAGAGAGATAAAAGCCAAGTTATGATAAAAGAGATAAAAACCATATTAAGACCAATTTGAGTTGCTGCTGAGCCATGTTTTTAGGGCGGATTGAAATCAGAGAGGGGAGTTCAGGAGTTTTATGAATGTTGGCAGGGCATTCCACATTACAGTAGCAGAGTAAAGAAAATCCATCTTTCCCCATGCATGTCCTGACTCTCGGCGGGACCAGGTCCGTGGGACTTCCTCTTGTGGCGTGTTTGTGGACATCTCCTACTTTATTAAAATAATTTACTAGGTACTTGGGGACCGTTTCTTTCAGTACTTTAAAAAACCAGTAGCATTTTAAGCTGGTGTACCCTTTCCTCAACCCTAAGCCATCCCAGACTGCTAAAGTGGGCTGGCGTTAGGTGAGTCCTAAAGTGAAGGTTGTGCAGGAGTCTCACTAGTTTGTTTTGGGAGGTCTGGAGCTTTGTCTTCATTTGTTTGGATATGTTGCTGTACCATGAAGTGCAAGCATAGTCAAAGTGACATTGGATGAGGGCTCCAGCTAGGGTCCTCAGAGCGTTCCTATTTATGAACGAGGAAATTCTAAATAAATTTTTTTTTAATTTACCTTAGTAATCACTTTTTGTGCAATTTTTTTCGTTCGAAAGTTTGTTGTTTAAAATAAAGCGCAGGTAGGTGACCTCCTCTTTATCCTCAATAATGTTTCACCTACTCTAATTTCTTTAGGTTGGCGTTTGACCCAAAGAGTATGGCCTCTGTTTTTTCCCAGATGTAGAGACAATTTATTGTCACTGAGCCAAGAGCAGATCTTTTTCATTTCACTGCTCAGGACACTTTCCACTTTAGACTTATCCCTGTCAGAGACCCGAGTCGTCAGCAAACAGGAACAGGTTGCAATTGCATGCCGATTTCATATCATTGATATTAAAAACAGTTGAGGCCCCAAAATGCTTCCCTGGGGGACCCCACATGTCACTGGAAGGGACGAGGACAAGGTGCCATTGATGTCTACCACCTGTTCTCTTCCCTCCAGGTAGGACTTGACCCATTTGGCTGACTTGCTATCAAAGCCTATCGCTCAAGATTTTTCTAGTAGGATGGAGTGGTTGACCGTGTCAAATGCCTTTTGCAGGTCCAACATGACCATCCCGCAGTAGTTCCCCATGTCCATCTCACGTTTTATATAATCGGTCAGGTACAGTAAACAGGTGTCAGTGGAGTGTGATTTTCTGAAACCTGATTGGAACTGGTACAGCAGTCTATGTTCAGTCAGGTAGTTGTCTATCTGCTCATATACCAGCCTCTCAATTACCTTTGATATGGAACAAAGGATAGAAACGGGGCGGTAGTTACCTGGATCCAAAATAGTTCAGTTTTGCCTTTTTGATCATATTAATTAATTAATCATTAATTAAGCTTCTTACGTTGAAATGAGTGATATGGAGTCCTCTGGAAGAGAAGACACTGTCCATTTCTGCGGTAGTAAGAAGACCCGCGCTGCCTACCTCGTCCGCTGTAGAAGCCCACGGAGGTCCTCGCTGTCACCCTAAACTCCTCTGGTGTTTGCAGCTGAGACAGGCCTGGATTCGGTTTCACGTTACCAGACATCAGGAGTAGGAGAATTAGAAGCCAGGTCCTCCTCGCTGGGCTGTTCGGCTTGCCGCCGCAAGTGCGCGCTGCATAGGGGGAAAGTCTCCCATTTCCCTGGGCCCACAGACAGCGTAGTCTTCGCGTCAGAACCCAGAGTAGGTGAGACGTCCATGAGAGAAAGTCCTCCGCGAGCAGCAGGTTGTCATGGCAGGATCTCTCACTGAATCCGGGGAAGCCCTGGTGCCTGGGGTAGGCCACACATCAAGCGGTGTGTCTTGTGGGTTTTCCGCGTCGGGAGGGACACCAGTCCCGGGGATCCCCAGCACCAGGTAGCCGACCAGGTAGAATAGCAGGGGAGGTAGCCACATCATGGGATTTCGTAATACAATGTTTAAAAAAAGTTTTAAGAACCCCAAGATCAGAAGAAAAACCTTAGTAGTTATTAAAAAAGGGTCTTGAAAGTTGTAAAAATCCAATAGGGTTGTAAAGATCTAATAAAAACGACTAATTGCTACCAAACACTAAGCTGTGTGTGCTGAGCTGTCTGCTGCTGCTGCTCCTACTCACGGTTTAGAACGCTCTCGACCAATCACAATGCGTGATCGGACCTACCTGTTGTATAATGTGAGATATATCAGCATGTCATGTTCTATCAGAACAAAAACCGTAAACACTGATATATCGGTGGCACTTTTACCCATAATGCGTTAGGCCAATATCAGCTAATAATATAAAATGGCCGATATATCTGTGTAGCCCACTATGAAGACAGCAGCACTATAAGACCCTTATATACTGTACATACTGTAACAACCATTGAGATGTGGATTCAGTGACCTGTAAGGTGAGTGTCGTGGAGCCAGATAAATGTTGAGTCTGGCTTTAACCTGATCATGTCCTCATCACATGCTGTTATTGAGAACTGAGTGAGAAACACACGCACGCACGCACGCACGCACGCACGCACGCATGCACGCACGCACGCACGCACGCACGCACGCACACACACACACACACACACACACACACACACACACACACACACACACACACACACACACACACACACACACACACACACACACACACACACACACACAACCTCTGCTCTATAGGCCTTTGTCTGGATTGTATAGGACCCTAAACAACTCGGATATACTCTTCAATCAAACCCTAAAAGAGTTGTTCCAAAATCTGTTCTGATTGAAACAGGGTTTCTTTTTTGATTCCAAGGTTCAAGGTTCAAGGTTATCTTTATTATCTCCGTGGGGAAATGTGTTTTGCAGCTAGGGTTCAACATAAAGACAGAATTTAGACCATCAACAACAATAATTTACAGAGCAGGTGCTGTCGATGAAGGAGACAAACAGGTGCACTGAAATGATGATCTGAGGGCAATAGCCCAAACTCCCTCTGGAGTGGATGGTCCTGGCAGTCCAATATATCATTAGGCCCGCCTAAGGACATGCCTGTTATAAATCTCCAAAAGCTTGGCCTGACTCCCTGAGATATTGCTGGTCAGTCTGTTCTTATTGGACAGATTTAGGGTTCTGAACCAAGCAGCAATAAGAAAGATTAAAACAGACTCAATACAACTTCTGTAAAAGTGTCTTCATCTCAGTAAAACACATTTTTAAAAGAGTTAATTTTTCTCAGGAAAGAAAGTCTTTGCCGGACCTTTTTAGAGGTAGCATAATATGGGATTCAAAACATAGTTTGTTATCAATAACAATACCCAAATAGTTGTAGCTACTGTATCCACTAGGTAAATGTTCAACACCCTTTATTTCAGTGGGCTTGGTGGTGACTTTCTGACATCAATGTTCATGTCTTTCGTTTTTGACAAATGGGATTTTTAGACTTTTTACATTAGGCCTACTCATCCTACAGTATCCGCCCCTTGCTTGCACAACATACTCATGACTCAAGTCACACTGTCGCCATGCAGTCGTTTATGATGACACATAACGATGCAAAGCTCACATTTAATTCGCTAACCTTGTTCGCTAATCTTTCCAACATCTGTTGCGTTTTGCACAAGTGTTTTTCTTCACCTTTCAAAATAGAAATCCCTCGATGTGCGCCAATCAAAGTTGTGTTTGGCTTTAATTACAACAATACCAGCCCCTCTGACGGCATTGTAGATGAAGTGCAGCTGAGATTTACATACGGATCAGTCAGCCAGTGTGGAAGAATGTAGTGCATGACAAAACAAGTAGCCTGGAAGGGCTCTTGTATCTCTTGGCACAACTCCCACAACGTAAAGTGAGGATCTGACAATACATAATTTGGTTGAGGTGATTTCCATGGCTTGTTATTGATGCGTTAGTGCTGAATTTGAATCAGTCAACCTGTTAAATGCTTATGAAAACAGCACAGTTCAAATGTGATGTTATCCAACTAATTATTAACAACAACAATAACAACAACAACAACAACTATGCAAATCAGTCTCGGTTCTCTTGCATGCATTACATATTTAACACCCATAAGTCCCATTTGCACTTTGAAGGGACTTATTACATATTACGTATCACTGTCTGTTTGATAATGGTGCCAAAGATGGTTGTGGTGAACTGAGATGTATTTCTAGAACTCTGATAGTGGTATCTCTCTCTGATGGTGGTATCTCTGATGGTGGTATCTCTGATAGTGGTATCTCTGATGGTGGTATCTCTGATGGTGGTAAAGTATCTCTGATAGTGGTATCTCTGATAGTGGTATCTCTGATAGTGGTATCTCTGATAGTGGTATCTCTGATAGTAGTATCTCTGATAGTGGTATCTCTGATGGTGGTATCTCTGATAGTGGTATCTCTGATGGTGGTATCTCTGATGGTGGTATCTCTGATGGTGGCATCTATGATGGTGGTATCTCTGATGGTGGTATCTCTGATAGTGGTATCTCTGATAGTAGTATCTCTGATAGTGGTATCTCTGATGGTGGTATCTCTGATGGTGGTATCTCTGATAGTGGTATCTCTGATGGTGGTAACGTATCTCTGATGGTGGCATCTATGATGGTGGTATCTCTGATGGTGGTATCTCTGATAGTAGTATCTCTGATGGTGGTATCTCTGATGGTGGTATCTCTGATGGCTGTATATCTGATGGTGGTATTTCTGATGGTGGTATCTCTGATGGTGGTAAAGTATCTCTGATGGTGGTATCTCTGATGGTGGTATCTCTGATGGTGGTAATGTATCTCTGATGGTGGTATCTCTGATGGTGGTATCTCTGATGGTGGTATCTCTGATGGTGGTAAAGTATCTCTGATGGCTGTATCTCTGATGGTGGTATCTCTGATGGTGGTATCTCTGATGGTGGTATCTCTGATGGTGGTATCTCTGATGGTGGTATCTGGTGGAATCTCTGATGGTGTTATCTCTGATGGTGGTATCTCTGATAGTAGTATCTCTGATGGTGGTATCTCTGATGGTGGTATCTCTGATGGCTGTATCTCTGATGGTGGTATCTCTGATGGCTGTATCTCTGATGGTGGTATCTCTGATAGTAGTATCTCTGATAGTGGTATCTCTGATAGTAGTATCTCTGATGGTGGTATCTCTGATAGTGGTATCTCTGATGGTGGTATCTCTGATGGTGGTATCTCTGATGGTGGTATCTCTGATGGTGGTATCTCTGATGGTGGTATCTCTGATGGTGGTATCTCTGATAGTGGTATCTCTGATGGTGGTATCTCTGATGGTGGTATCTCTGATGGTGGTATCTCTGATAGCAATAGCACATATTGTACCTTTGAAGCAAAGCTAATTTATCCCTTAAAATGCACAATTCTTTAGTGTTCAATGTCTTTTCAACCAACTCTGATGAAAAGGTTATTATGTCAATTATATGATTTTACGAACGTAATTTGAATACGTTTAATGCCCAACATTGGCACACAACGGATGATTGCCACAGAGTTAAAGATCAAGTGCAACAAATGGCAACCTCCCTTTGAAATGAAAAGGGGTCTCATTAATGTAAATGGCAGCGTTTACCCTGGCCACTACAGCCTTTGCTACAGTATAATTAACTAGGTACAGATATAGCAGACCTTGATTGTTGATATTTGCTGTTCTAGTGATCTGTCATTCTAACCCTTTACCTCTATCTAAGGGATGTAAAGGGTTCCTACCTCAGAGAGAAAATGGCTTGAATTCTACATACAGAATTGTATTTAAATGTATATCTCTGGCTACATTGCAATATAAATGCAGTGGTGTCATTTGGATTTGAGAGCAGTCATCCTTTATTGATTTGATTATCTTTTTGCAATTACTGAAGTTTTTTACTTTTATCAAAAGGGAACATTATTGATGCATTTATTACTGTATATAAGCAAAAAGGCATCTGATTCTAGTAACTATGGTGTTATTGATGTGTAATAATTTTTATAAAATGCAGAAATGAATGATGATATCTCTGGTGGGAACACAAGCGCTAGGGTAGGTTAACCCTTTAGGTAAGGCAGTAGGTTAACCCTATGGCCTTATGGTTCTGGAAAAAGGAAATGTTCCTCCATTTTCGCAATAACAATAATGAAAGTGTATGATGACACACTATGAATTACACCATACATACATACATACATACATACATACATACATACATACATACATACATACATACATACATACATACATACATACATACATACATACATACATACATACATACATACATACCTACCTACCTACCTACCTACCTACCTACCTACCTACCTACCTACCTACCTACCTACCTACATACATACATACATACATACATACATACATACATACATACATACATACATACATACATACATACATACATACATACATACATACATACAAGACACTCATTCTCCCATATAAAGAGTACTTTATATGAGCATTGGGTTAGGGCACTACTGTGGATCCATAGATCAACAATCAATGTCAGTGTCCATATACTACTGTAGTTCCATCTTCTATCATACCACACCACAAGATGTCCAAACACAGCATACCATATCATACTCTACCAATACATAACCACACATTTATTTCCAGATTATTTTGTACTGTATACCACACATAAGAGTATACCATACATATACCAGTATAAGTAGGATGTGCATGTACATACACTGTAAGTATACCATACCACACATACTGTACACTTATGGCATACAAAATATAATACCACAAAAGGATCACTAAAAAGTTTTGTGTCTTTCTCCACACTAGATTGAGATTGTCCACAAGAACCAGGCTCCCATGTTGATGGGCCCACCACAAGGCAGCAGCTTCTTCTCCTCCGTTATCAGACGAACACGGAGTGAGAGCAAAGACTGATGCCTCGTTTTCCAGGAAAGCCTCTTGTCCGGCAGACACCAGCCCTCTTAAGCACCGACTATCAGAAAAGTCCTTTGAGTTAAATATCACTCGCTAATCAGTGGAGGAGGACGTCGACAATTTCAAAAGATTTGACCACCCAGCTCCGCACAGTAGCAGACTGTAGGCACGTGTTGCCTCTGCCAAGATGTTACTGAGCATGCTTCTATAGAGTGAGGCATAGCGAGGACTGGAGCGTTGATCTACTGCCGTATGTACTAGCTCCATAACACCAGAAGATCCTTCCGGAAACACCAGTTCCCAAAATGGCACATTCTCTGATTTCCTATCTAAATTATGCTCTTTGTTTATTTCTTTACTATTGTGACTTGTGCCATATGGATCAAGTTCATAGGAGGAAGCAAAAGATTAATGTCCATCATTGAATTTGCTTGATGTAATGTATTTATTTATTTCTGTTGCATTGATGCTTTACAACCGTGTTTGCATTTGCGTACTCTCCAATGCATGATGGACAATGGAATAGGCTACTGTTCATGGGGTTGACATATATTTATTTTTAAAGCCCTTATTGGTAAACAACCTGTTTATATCTCTTCACTGTTAGATTGGAATATTGGAACTTATTCAACTCGATCGAATGACTGGATGGTTCTTAGGGTCCCTCAAGTTTGTTCTGATCTATGGAAGTCATCTTTTTCCTTTGATGCCTCTAACTCATGGAATGTCCTCCAACTCTCTCTGAAATTGGAGGTTCTCCCTTCCCTTGGTATGTTTAAACGTGTGATTTCAGACTATTGTGTGACTACCTGTAACTGTTTTAGCTGATCTTTTAAAATTATTTTAAACGTTTTTTATTTTTACTCTGGTGTTTAATTTTCTGTGAATATTGCTTTTATTATACTGTTTACATTTGTACAATCGTCGTTTCTGTAAATGAGGGAAACCTCAGAAGCTTACGATTTTAAATAAAGGTTGAAATGAAAAAAAATGAAATAATCTGGGGTTTGTGGTTGACCTCCTCTGTAACTGTTCAGTGTTAGGTACATTTTATTTGTTTGGCATCTCTTTGACGCGTCTATACTTTCCGTATTTCTGGCAGACGTTCTCTGATTGGCACTGACTGACGCTCTCTGATTGGCCACTGACATGTTTGCCCAATAGCGTGACGAGCTGTGTCTTTGCCCATTTCCGCGTCAAACAGCCTGCAAACTACCTGGCGTTCTATCGCCATGCTCTAAGACAAACTCTAACCTTAACCAACTTCGAAAGAGTGCCTAAGCTTAACCGTCAAAAGAACTTGCCGTCACGCTCTAAGACAAACTCTAACCTTAACCAACTTCGAAGAGTGCCTAAGCCTAACCAGTGTAGAAACTGTCGTCGGCCAATCAGAGAACGTCTGCCAGAAATGCGGCTACCGAAAGTATAGACGCCTCTTTGACACCCACCCTCAAGAATGGTTTTAAATGGTGAAAGAAATAACAGAAGAGCTTTTGACCCCCCCCCCCCCCCGTGATTATTGATTGCTCCGAAAAGCGCATGACACTCTTTGTTTTATATTGCACGAGATATCCACACTACGTGTACCAGTTGCGTGTATCTTTTTCATCGCATGGGTCACCATGAAGACCTGCTTTGAAACCTGTGGAAATGTATAGTAATTACTGTATGGAGGATTATGTCAGTCATATGAGCCATTTACAGTTCTGCCTTTACCTAAAGGTTTAATCATAGAATAGAATAGAATAGAATAGAATAGAATAGAAATACTTTTATTATCCCGTGGGAAATTTGACACTGCAAATCGCTCAACATTTAAACATTTAGACAGGACAGGTCACAAATTAGAATAATAACACAAATCATATCTTTTGTCTTATGCTATACAGATATTTTGTTTTTTTGTTTTGTTTATAAAACAGGTATTTGGGTATATTTCTAAAGTGGGGGAAAACAGTGATTAGTTCACAGCAAGCATATTCCCCTAAGAACCATTCAATGAGATCTTCTCCTGTGGGTGCAGTTACAGGCTACCTGGGTGTAGCAGTTTGTGACCTCTTTAGCTCATCGACTTGTTCTGATGTATTGAGAGTGTTTACAGTTCATACAAATTAGCACATTAACCTATTAAAGTCTGGTTACAAAATTACATTTGACATTTGTGATATATAGTGCTTTGCAATTTTATGGTACCAATCGAGCTATTTCAGACCTTTACATTTTTTTTTATATATATTTACAGTTTATGCATTTACAATTTTCTTTTTCACATAGGAGTACAGAATTTGTACAATTTGAGTTACATATAGAATGTACAAAACTGTATGAACATTTATACCTACATGTTTCACCTAAATTGTGATATAGTACATACAGTAGCATTTAACACTAAAGTTGATTTACCTCATGCAGTCTCAAATGTCAAGATAGACCGTGCTCTCAAAATCCGACACTGGGTGCTGAAATCCCATTAAGTGATATATAAAAAATGCAGTCTCACCAAAGACAAACCAATTGAAAAACGTTTATTTTTAATTTTTTTTACTATTAGAGTCATATCATTGTGGAACGAGAATTACACACACATAACATGAATAGATTGATGTTTTCAATAGAAAATGCGTTCCTGCATGTTTTTTTCCCCAGGAGCGATTTTAGGATATGTCGTTGTCTCTGTTTTAAGTGCCATATGCCTGTAGAGACTAGAGATTTGCAGAGTTTCCTCTTTTCTTTCTAAGTGCTGTGTTTGTATAGTGAAGTTGTATTTTTGTACACTGGTGTTATTTTTCTGCTTATTGTTTCACTACTCTGTAAAATTATACCAATCGTGTCGTTCTTGTCCATTAATGAGCCTGCCTCCCTTAACTGAAAGAAAAAAAAGTGATAATGGAAAACAATAAAAAATGTAATAAAATAAAAAGTATTTTCTTTGACATGCTGTTCTGTGTCGTGTAGTGTGTGACCCATGACCTCCTTCAGACACCTAAGGGCACTCTGTGTCACCTACGATTGGACTGGCAACCAGTTAATTGCCACAGACAACTAAAGGACACTCTCTTTCAACACATTATAGTGTCTGTACACCTGGTACAGAGCTATATATACAGCAGGTACACACTTGAGAAGTGGCTGCCATACGGTGTTAACAGTCCCTTGTGTGTTTACCACACAAATTAAATGACAGAGATGCACTTTGACCCGTTGCTGACCTTAGCCCTGGATAGTCGCTTTGAATGGATAAACAGAAGCCTGTCATCCTTCTGACATCCCCCAACCCCACCCCCCCCTCATCTGAAGTTGTTATCATAATAATTGTTTAAAGCTAATATATACTTACATTTATTTTGCACATTATCTCACACACATTAAAAAAGCATATTTTGTTGTTAGCAAGCATTAGCGCAACCAAACATTAGAGCTGCTATGACAGCTACCAAAAGTTACAGCTAACACTAGTAGCTAATAGTAGCTCATGTTAGTGCTAATGCTAGCTACAGTAACAGCAAAAAAGGATGTGTTCAACACTTTGCATTGTGGGGTAAATTATAAGGTGACATCATTAAAATCTCTAAGTTTTGCACACGTTAATTTAGTTTGACAGTAAATTAGTTTGAATATGGCCACCAGTGATGTCACCTGGGACATTGAACCCTTGTTTTGTGTTAATTACAGCTCCATGAAATTATGCAGTCCCTATAAGACAAACTGAAACTATTGCTATTTTTTCCATCTACATCATTCCATGGCGCTGTAATTAACACAACACAAGGATTCAATATCCTTGATGACATCACTGGTGACCATATTCAAACTCATTTATTCTCAATAACTGTGAAACTAAATCAATGTGTGCAAAATTTTAGCTTTTGGATGTGTGTGAGATTATGTGCGAGATAAATCAGCATTGTTTTTGTGAAAGGCCCCTTTAAATAAGATGATATAAGATTCAATCATATACTGGATTAAAATGAATTGTCAAAGACCCCATGAAACCAGCATTTGGAGTGCGTTTCACCTCAGTGGCTTGGCATGTTTAAAATATTATCGGCACAGGCTGGCACAACCTTATAGTGCCTCCTGTTGAACCACCATCGCCCCACTACTTCCTTTGCAGTGATTAACATTAAATGACAACTGTGGCCAATGAGCTGTAACATAATGTTAGGCAAAATATGCATTTTATTATGCATTTTTTTCACTCTGAAATGTATTGTGTTTGTTGTGAGGACTGACAGTGACAGCTGAACATGGGGTTTACATGACTTGTGAGGCTGTAAAAGGTTTGTTTACATACAATTCTTTTTTTCATTATAATAGGTTGGAAAAGTTCCAAAATTCTTATTTTCCTTTTACAAAGTCACACTCTTCAAGGACATAATGTGAATAATACACATAGATCTTAGATGGTCAAAAAGATACCAGAGATTGTGGCTTTAACATATGGAGTGACTTGATTTTAACATTAATGAAGACAACAGCAAAATGGAGAGGGGTGTTGGTGTTGGTGACCAATGGGAATGCAGTTTTAATTTGAGGAATAATGAGAATGCAGTTTTCACTTGAGGACCAATGAGAATGCAATTTTGTAGAGGGGAAGTGATGGGATTATTAGTGATAATATATCATTGGATGGAATTCTATTGTACACCCCCGAGTGCTGGATGGGTCAGTGTCAGAATATTGCTGTTTTCCTGGAATATAGAATAGAATTCTGAGGGGGGGAATACGAGTGCACCTTTTGACATTTTTGTGGCTGTAACCAAAGACAATCCCAAGACAAAAATACACATGTTCCACCTCATGGAGTCTTTAATTGCATGCTTTCAATAAGTTTATATCACACATAAGGAATAATACTACATCATCATAACTAATCTTGATAAAATAAAAATAAAGTAATTTGGACAGAAACTGAAGTAGACATCTTTTTTCTCCATGATGCTGTATATCTAGGGATCTTGCGACTGTGACAGAGCAGAGTATAACACTTGCTTTACGTGTCAGATGCGTGGACACCTACACTTGACCTGTGTTACTCAGTCCTCAGGGGGTGTCAGCAGGAGTGACATGACACTTCACTTCACATCCACATCACAGGCTGGTAATGGAACCCTGTTTTGGTCCAAGATGGGACTACAGGATCCTACCACTAGCATACATGTACAGCACGTCATTCGGGGATGCACCAATATTGCGTTTTGGGCCGATATCCGGCTAAATCAGGGAAGCGGTATCAAAGAATATACTCACTATTCAAATACCATGAGAATTATGTGTAACATGTCAGAAATCTAAGCAATTACTTGATCTTCTGTATTTTGGGCAAACAAAAGCATGTTAGATCTGTCTAATTGGGGAAAAAACTATATCTTAATTTTGTCCAATGTCCCCAAACTAATAGTCTTTTTCTGTCTTTCATTAAAAATGGTGGATTGGATAAGTACTTGGTATATCAGCAATGAAAAAGTGATATTGGTGCAGATCAAGAATTTGATGTGACTCACTGTTATGATCAGCTGGCCAGTTGAGTGATCGATTATTACATATTGGGTTGTTAATGATAGCTAATCACACTGTGCCAGGTATATACATTTGTTTCTCCTTCAGAGAGCAGCAGCTGCTCTCAGCGTGTGACTTTCCCTCCAGTTTGTGTTTGAAAGCTGTCCTCAGTCGCCCAGTGACCTGAGGTTTACTCACAGGTCAGTGCCTTCACTGCCTTCTGTAGGTCTGAGGCACACTCAACAATGTATCCCTTACACACAGGGAAGAGCTGGAGCTTTAGCAAGTCCCTCTGGAAGCACTTCAAAACACTGTTACCATGGCCACAAACTTGACTGGGAGTGCTACTTCTGAGTGGTTGTGAGTAGAGGCTGTGTGAGAAAAAGGAGAGAGGGAGAGGGGAGCAGTGTGCGTGTGTGTGTGCGTGTGTGTGTGTGCACACGTGCGTGTATGTGCGTGCATGTGTGTGTTTGTGTGCATGTGTGTGCGTGTGCACGCGTGTGTGTGCACACGTGTGTGTGTTTGTGAGTGTGTGTTTGTGCGTGTTTGTGCGTGTGCCTGCGTGCAAGTGAAAGTCGCAGGTGCTACATCCACGTGTTCCAGTTTGTGTGTCATTTAAATAAAATTTGCCATTTTCAATAATAAAAATGCAAGGTTGTTCAACTGCAGGGGCAAAGTAAACGCAATGCATTCGCCATTCGGATGTTGATACTGACTTCTGCAATAGAAATAGAAAATAAAATGTAAAAAAAAATAAAATAAAAACGCACACCCGCTTACAACTGTGCATGATTGACGGCTAGAAATCTGATCCAGTGAAAGACATTGACAACCAATAGGAAGCGGAGCGCGAGTCTGTTTCCATGGGAGGCCCCGCGATGCCAAGCCGCGCGAAAGCAACACCGACCTGTGAGGAGCGCAGCGCAGGCATCAGCCGGGACTCAGCTCACTCTCCTTCCATTCTGTTACAGTAGACTGCATACTCAAATACTTGAATGAATGCGGTGCGCGTTCGTTAGGTAAGTGTATTTTTGTTCTTTCTCCTCTTCCTCCACGCCTTTATCGTTTCGAAAAACTACTTTGGTGCTGTCTTGTGTTGTGTATTATTTACGCCATTTATCCTCCGTTACGCACCGTGCACCGTCCGTGAAAAGCGAAAATGCACAAATTGACAGCTTTGCCGTCTCTTGTCGCTTCTTTTCATTCTCGGTGTCTAAAAGTAATGGTGAAAGAATCTAAAAGTGTTACTTTATGAATTAAAATCGTTTCAGTTGAGAAACCGCCATGCGTGTCTTTCCCCCTTCTATCCATCTCAGTATGTTTAAGGGTGCCGGACAGGAGACTTTGGGGAGACGTTGCTAAATTGCTTACCAATTAAAACTACAGCCATCGCGGTGCAGAATGGATGGTTTTCCCGACCAACAAGTGCCTTACTGTAATTCCAATGTGAGTGACAACATAAAAAAAAGTTTTAAACAATTCAGATAGATATTTCACAGCTTTTCTATATTCTGCGTGTTGTGTTATGTCTTCTGAAGAATCCACCAGAACCAAGTGTATATGAACCATATACCTGAAATCACCTGGTGAGCTAACAAAGTGCACATCGTTTGGCAAGTGGGCCAAAAAATATGAAAGTGTGTGTGAGGTAGTGAGAAGTGATTGAAGGTCATCCACTGCTCTTTCAGCTGTTGAGTGTAAGTGTTCTATGTTGCCTACAACAGAATCACTATTCCAGTGGGAAAAATTGATCTGTTTCTTCCCTTCCCTTTCAGAGGCCACAAGGGAGGAAGACGTGCAGCGAGAGGCTGGCAAATGACAGAAAAAGAAAATTCATTAAGTCCAACCTCGCCCTGGACACTGAAGGTATAGGCAGAGAGAGAGCAGGGAGAAACACAATTTCACGGCTCCTAAACACTTAGCAAAATTCAATCGGTTTGTGTCCCACCTGCACTCCTAAGTACGAAAAAAATCTCAATTACAACACACTGGCCTGTGAAGGTTCTCACGCCGCCCTCTGTCAATGGTTACAAACACAAATTGAGTTGTTATTAGCCATGCGTGCGTGTGCCCCGTGCACCCAGGGGCTGGACCTTCAATGGCACGAGAGCACGATCAAACCAGTCATAATGAAGTCCACTGTCTTCTTATGTGTGTAGTTTCTTTTTCTTTTAGTTTATTTATTTTCTTTAACATAGCTGTTCTTCACTTTGTTCCCCCATTCAGAACTCTTCCAGGATCTCAGTCAGCTGCAGGAGACCTGGCTGGCAGAAGGTACGTGTTCAAGCTCTTAAAAACAAAAGAAGAAGATTTGCGCAACACTATGGGTGAAAAGGAGAGATAGTGAGTTACGTGCCTAGCGTTGCAGCCCAATTAAAAAGCCTGTGTGTGTATTTGTGTGTGTGTGGAAGAGGCACCTTGTGTGTCATGCATACATTAGAGGGCTGTGTGATGATGAGCGAGGGGTCTTGAGGGAGACTGAGCAGGCTCTACCCAGAGAGTGTCATCAGAAATTACCAGGAGAAGGCTCTCTGACACTCACTGTGTCTCCTGCTCTTGGAGAGAGCTATAACACACGCCAGCAGCAGCCACCACCTCCATCGCCTGAGCTGTACAGTGCTGTACCATCTCTCTCTCTTTTCTCTCTCTCTCTCTCTCTCTCTCTCTCTCTCTCTCTCTCTCTCTCTCTCTCTCTCTCTCTCTCTCTCTCTCTCTCTCTCTCTCTCTCTCTCTCTCTCTCTCTCTCTCTCTCCCTCTCCTACTCTCTCACTCATCTATCTCTCACTAAGACACACTCACTCTCTCTCTCACACACACACACGCACACACGCACGCAGACACTCACTCCCACTCCCACTCCCACTCTCCCTCCCTCTCTCTCTCCCTCTCTCTCCTTGCTTTCTCTCAGCACATCTCTTTCCAAATCTTATCCACTACAGCCGTGGTATCATCTTGTCAATTTAATTTCTTTTTGCGGGAAAAAAAAGAAAAAGAAAAGACCGGATTTATATATTTTTTCTCAGACTCTCCCAAAGGAGTCGGCCTCTCTGAGCAGCCATTGTATTTTTTATTTATTTTTGGCAGTTATTCATTTAAATATATTTTTTATTATTATTATTGTTTATTTATAAAATTTTCTCTAATGGCAAGACTTGCTCTCTGTGGTCTAACTCAGACGTGATGCTTCAGGATTTAAGTGCGAGTGTCTTCTTTCCGCAGTGTCTGCAGCACCGAAGTTTTGGTTAGTGATGAATATTGATCATATCTCTTTTGCCTGTGCTGTGTTTGTAAGATGCATGTCTCATGGTCTACGTGCATGTTTCACTTCACTGAACTTTTAGAATTTCACGCTCACATTTCTGTTAGATGTCCCTTACTTTTATCTTTATATATGTTTTCTGAAAGTCCATAATTGGTAGTAGTTGGGCATCTCAGGCTGTATCATGGACAAAATGTTGCATAGTTCCTCTATACGGGAAGGAAATATTTTATATTTGAAATACATTTGAATACATACATGTATTCATATACAATTTGGAATAATTTTATTGTAAGTAGTTGTTTGCATGCCCCGGTAATGTCAGAGTAGAATCCCAGTTTGGAATAGTTAGAATCAGGGAATTTAAAGTTCTATAACAGGAAAAGTGGTGAATAGTTTATGGGAGATTTAGTTACATAATTGTCATCTACAAGACATCACTCATCTATAAGAAGAGATGTGTTAAAACTGACATAACATGTGTCAAGTAAATTCTGTCTTTACGGTCCAATGACACAATGTACTGTATATGTGAATTACGTTTTGTCAAACATAGTTTAGTCAGCTTTACAATATCTCTCTGTCTGTACACTCTAGAGTGTGTATCTTGTTTACTTAGTGCACCCTATTGATTTATGTGGACTGCGTCATGAGAAATGTCCAAAGACATGGTATAGTGCATTTTGTTTAAGTACATTTGCAAAGTCAACCCTCTTTGAAAATTTAATATAGCAGCACATTGTATAATGTTGAACATGTTAAAACTTCAGATACATTTGCTTGTTTGCATGCTGACATTCTGAGAGATTCGAAGACAGACACCTGGTAGATTTAGCAAAGATATACATTAAATAATAATTTTCAACATATGATACAAAAAAGAGTATTCTAGAAATGTTATTTTCCTACTATACATTAGAGCAACACAATGTAGAATCCAAGAAATAACTAAATTAATTTAGTTAAACATAGTTTGTTACAAGAATTCTGGGGTGGATAATGTAAGTGAATAAGGGGACCAACTTAATTTATTTTTTTAAAGGGTGGGATTTTATCTTTACACATTTACCCCAAAAATGACGAGAACAATTTAGCCTACACCCTCAGACAGGTGAGAAAGAACCTCAATTTATAAGATGCATCTATTCTTTAATACATTTGAAAATGCTCGCAGTGTAATTTGAAGCTTTAAAAAATGAAAAGTATGCTTTTAAACAGATATTGGACTATACTTTACCACGACTCTCACTTACCAGTTAGAATTATGAAGCTGCACGCACGCACACACACACACACACACACACACACACACACACACACACACACACACCCCCGCCGGGTGCGTAGAATAAGAATAAGATGTGATTTTAATATTTCAGTATCTAAGTGGGAAGAAAAGAGAGCACTGACAGAGATATTACTGCAAGGATTACAGTTCTGCTTGTCATGGATCAATGTGATGATGTACGCGCTGGAGATTGTAGATTTAATGAATGACTTCCTGTCTATTAAGAGAAAAAGGAATACCTTCCCATTTCAAAGATTTATTAGTTCAGGTAATTGGAAATAAGAGGAGGAATTACAGGGAGACAGACTGAATTTCCGTCATCACACACCAAGATGTTGAAGGGTCTTTTAACCTGACAGACATCTGTCTTTGTGCAGGGTGTGTGTGCCAGTTTATACACCCCTTTCTTTAAAAAAGTTATTTAAGTGTTTTTCCCCCCTGCAATTTAAAAATACTACAATTTTCCTACATAAAAACCCAGGTTTGTTTTCAGGTTTCCTTTTCCTAAGACTGCCTTGTGGATATGTTGACAACAACTGTGAAAATTGTAGTGGGGTTCAGTTGATGCGTAGTTGAAAATCAACTAAAAAAGAAAAAAAAACGTGTTTCCTCCAACCAGAGCTTTTCATCCAAACCCTGTTTGTCCCACACTAAATTTGTTTGAAACTCACAACACCCGAGACACACAGAGGACACTTGCAAGTACAAGAGGCTTGTGTGAAATAGTGAATGCGTCCGATAGTCTTTAAAAAAAATAAAAATCTCACAAAGGGTGTTACCACTTCTGCACGGCCTGTTTGGAGCCTTTCGCTGGTTTTCCTTTTCTCTCCCTCTCTTCACTCTCTTTTCCTCTCTTTGCCTCTCTTCACTCTCTTTTCCTCTCTCTTCACTCTCTTTTCCTCTCTTCACTATCTTTTCCTCTCTCTTCACTCTCTTTTCCTTTCTCTTCACTCTCTTTTCCTCTCTTCACTCTCCTTTCCTCTCTCTTCACTCTCTTTTCCTCTCTTCACTCTCCTTTCCTCTCTCTTCACTCTCTTTTCCTCTCTCTTCATTCTCTTTTCCTCTCTCTTCACTCCCCTCTGCCCCTGTGTTTTTTTTTGTGAATGGCGGCAGAGTTCCAGTTCTCCTGCTCTCCCCAGGAGTTTGTTGCAGGGATCAGCTGGTCCATTCACAGACTGGGGCCAGTGACTCATACATCCTGCTGCTCCTTCTGGACAGAGCGCCACTCTCTCTCTCTCTCTCTCTCTCTCTCTCTCTCTCTCTCTCTCTCTCTCTCTCTCTCTCTCTCTCTCTCTCTCTCTCTATCTCTCTCTCTCTCTCTACCCCCCTCCATTCCACCCCGCGTGCACCTTCAACATCTTCCTCTTCTCTCTTTCAAACTCAAACACTGTCTGAAGTTTCTGTATGTTTTGTACTGTAGAGACAGCGGGACAACAGCTGTAGTTGGATTTTGTTTTTTCACTTTCACGTTTCTAGTGAAGCTAGTGAGGATTTGTCATTTGCGGTTGTGCATCTGATTCACCACTTTCAATGGAGAGCTGGTCGGTGTCATCATAGAAGGGTTGCTAAAGGTGTGGCATCATTTACTTTCCAACAAGCGTTGTTTTACATTCGTTTTTGATTGTTATATTAGTCACATTGGCAACACGCAGCCTCGTGGCCGCTTTGGTCTTAACGCGACGTACCAAGTAGTACCAGCAGCGCGGCGTGTCCTCTGCCACAGCGTTGCGTCTCCTTGGCACATGCAAGGTTGGAGAAAAACCTCACTCTCACTCACTCCTCATATCCTTTATAAATGGACAGCTTTTTTTGTAACAGGGTTTATAATGGTATTTCTATCTCAGGAGTTATTCAACCCAACTAGAATTAAAATAGTTTTATATAGCAGAACAATATACTGTTCAGTAATGACACATTTTTGTAGGCGTACAGTGAACATGGAGTTCCAATCTATATTACTTCTCGCCTCGTTTTTCTATTTCCTCACACACTTGACATTGTTAGAAAATACGGAGCACTTTTTCTCATGATCCCTTGATTGTTTACTTTCATCCGT
>NC_140183.1:45180177-45202677 GCF_963971535.1 Notolepis coatsorum | reverse complement strand
CTTGCGGTGAGACGGTCTAACTCTCGAGGCGGGGCAGAGCCTGACTTTATTCTGACTGACCGGGCTGACTCGTCAGCAGTGCAGCCAATTGGATTAGCGTTGATCATGACTGGAGATGATGGGATGTTAATCAGGACTGATCTGGCACTTAACAGCCTCTCAGATGCACTGGTGCTCACTGTGGGGCCATAGGTAGAGAGAGTAGCCCTCCCCCCAGATCAATGAGTCCCGTCGTCTGGGGCATATTGACAGGTAGCTGAAAGCAGATAAAGCATTCAGTACACCGTACCTCCCTGTTTGATGACTGTCATATTTCACTAAGAAGACTGCCCCTCTGTAACAGGCCGTGCTGCAAATGAGATTTGAAGTGAGTTGTTGGTGTGACTGATGGTCTGGGATGTCAGACGGCCATACTTGTGATCAGACATTGGAGCAGATGAGTATTTCTAAGCGCTTGTTATGATGTGCTTTGAGTACCCGATGGTGGAGTTTGCCACACGGGACAATACAGTGAGAGCGAAGAAACGTTGTGTTCTTTTCTGTGATTGACAACATACTGTATCTGACACTGTTTGTACTATCCTGATGTGGTAACCCCACCCGTCTGGTGCTCCAGGCAGCTTAAAAGAACGCTAAGAATTATTTGTGAAATGCTTGTGACCCAGATCTAAGGAAAAACGTGGATTTGGCCATTATTTTACCTACTGTGTTTGTAGCCTTATTAGGACCAAGGAGTCTTTCCAACTGAATGTCTTGTTTTTCAGAATGTGATGAACACTGTATTTGTATACAGGATTATAATTAATTTCTTAAAAGTTAAACCTCTCTCTCTCTCTCTCTCTCTCTCTCTCTCTCTCTCTCTCTCTCTCTCTCTCTCTCTCTCTCTCTCTCTCTCTCTCTCCTCTCTCTCTCTCTCTCTCTCTCTCTCTCTCTCTCTCTCTCTCTCTCTCTCTCTCTCTCTCCCTCCCCTCCCCATGCCTGTTGTAGTGGCGTTCCACGGACTGCAGCTGAAGATCAAGAGGGAGCCCCACAGCCCCTGCTCAGAACTGAGCTCCAACTGTAGCCAGGAGCGTCCCTTCAGACTCTACTATGGAGAGAAGTGCCTGTACAACGTCAGGTGAGCACCACAGGACACTAGTCCCACTACCTCACCTTGGACAACAAGCCCGTTCTCGCTTAAGATATGTAAATAAAGTACTAATTGACAACGGGGGAAAAAAAGTACATCCTCTCTGAATATATGTTATGTCATAGGCATAAGCCATATATTTACGTATTGTATTGTATTATGTGTATGTATTACAAATAAGTACATATATTACATATTCAAACTATTTCGTTTGGCGTTACGTTGGGGCGAGTGCTTTTAACTAAACCTTACTGAGCTATACTTTTCTGACATCCTCACCCAAACAATAACCATAACCTTAACCACAGTTACCTTTTTCTTTTGTTTTTTGTTTTTTGATCTACTTTTTCTCCCATTTCTATTTTTCTCCCATCCCAATTTCGTATCGTCCAATTCTACCCTCCCCTGTCTCGAACGCTGTTAGGCCATGCCTCCCACAAGCCGGCTGCAATGTGGACTAAGCCTTACATCACGTGTCCCCTCCGGTACTCGAGGAAGCAGCAGTCGCATCTTTTCACCTGCACAGCGTGATCTCTCAGCGTCGGGGGTCTGCGTTTGGAGGGCACGCCGCCCCCGTCGCTTCCTGATTCTGCTGCGCAGGCGCACCAACCGACCTGTAGGAGTCGCTGTCCACAACGTCCGATCCCCACCCATCAGCTTCCCACCCCCTAATACTGCCAATTGTATTAGTTTGAACGACCAGCCAAGCTGATAGCAATGCGGAGAGCTGGGCTCGAACAGTTACCTTAAACTAACCATAACAGTTAGGCAAACCATAAAACTAGGGATGTCCGATATTATCGGTCGACCAATATTATCGGCCGATATCGGCAGTAAAATGTGATATCGGAAAATATCGGTATCTGTTTAAAAAAAGAAAAAAACAATAACAATATTTGTTATATATATCCAGTGAAATTATTAGTTACCTGAAATTATTCAGTTTTTTGGGGGGGGGAAACCCTGCATATATCGGTATCGGTTGATATCGGTTGATATCGGTATCGGAAATTAAGAGTTGGACAATATCGGAATATCGGTATCGGTAAAAAAGCCAATATCGAGCATCCCTACATAAAACTAACCTTAACCCTAACCATCACCGTTAACCTAACCCTTATTAAAACAAACGTAATACCCTAACCATAAGCATTAAGCAAACCTTAAAACTAACCTTAACTCTAACCATACAGTAGCAGGGTGTGTGTGGGGGTAGTGTAGTGTAGTTGTTTTGTACATAACAATTTTGTTGATACAATACATAAATATATTACTTATACAATACGTAAATATATTACTTATGGCTATAACATAACGTACATTATGTAATTTATTTCCTGTGGTTGATTAGTACTTCATTTACATTTTCTGATGAGACTGTTTTTAGACAGAGAAAAAGAGGTAAAAGAGGTCTGTTTTAGACATAAATGGGTAAACGGTCTGTTTTTAGACAGAAAGGGGTAAGAGAGGTCTGTTTTTAGACAGAAATGGGTAAAAGGTCTGCTTTTAGACAAAGAAAGGTATAAAGGAGGTCTGTTTTTAGACTGAGAAAGAGGTAAAAGAGATCTGTTTTTAGACAGAAAGAGGTAAAAGCGGTCTGTTTTCAGACAGAAAGAGGTAAAAGAGGTCTGTTTTTACACAGAGAAAGAGGTAAAAGAGGTCTGTTTTTACACAGAGAAAGAGGTAAAATGTCTGTTTCTAGATAGAGAAAGGGGTAAAAGAGGTCTGTTTTTAGACAGAAAGAGGTAAAAGCGGTCTGTTTTCAGACAGAAAGAGGTAAAAGAGGTCTGTTTTTACACAGAGAAAGGGGTAAAAGAGGTCTGTTTTTACACAGAGAAAGAGGTAAAATGTCTGTTTCTAGATAGAGAAAGGGGTAAAAGAGGTCTGGTTTTAGACAGAGATAGAGGTAAAAGAGGTCTGTTTGGTTGATTTGTACTTGTTCCACATAGAAGTAGACCGAGATGCTGTGCTAAATGCACTATAAACAGGCATGTGTTATTTCTAATGTAAATGCAAAACACCTGTAACAAGTTCAATCACATTCAATGAATCTTTATTTTCCAGATGAGCCCAAGGGCCCGGTGGCACAGGAGGGTTGCCTAGTTACCCTCCATGTTGAATTGATTTGATTTGTAATACATGACATTTATTCTTGCCGCATGCTTGTGTAATTACCTTGTATGTAGAGAGAGAGCCATCTTTGGTTAAGTGGTGAATCACATATGCGATTCATTCACTCACCTGGTGACATGTGCCAAGATCCACACAAGAGACAAAAGAGGCAAAGGCTCAAATTGGCTCTGCTATGCTTTCCGACAAACCGCTTGAGTGTGTAGGCTTCCCGAAAAACCACCTGAGGTACTGGCATGCTGTGTCAGAGAGTGGATGTCATTCAGTAACGTGCTATTCAAGGAAACCGTATCCAGTGTTTTGTGAAACTCCATCAAAACGTATTTAACAATAATAATGACATATCGATGAAAGTATAGCACGTACAGTATAGAAAAGGCCTCGCGACATTGAGATGTGACCACAGATAACTGACTCCTGTCTTTCCTGCCCCCATGCAGTGCCTACGAGCAGAAACAGCCCACAGGAATGAAGCCCTCCAGCCCAGTCACACCCCCCTGTAGCACCCCTGTGTCCCCACTCCACCATGCCTCTCCGACAGCCGCACCGACCCCCAAGCCAGACAGGACCTATCCACACCTCCCGGCCTCACAGCCCCTCCCTGATAGCACCTACTCCATGGACCACAGGTACTGCAATCTGGGCTACTTAACCCTCTAACACCTACATTCACCATATAAGCATCTGGAGACACTTCTGTATATTTACTACATACGTACTGCTAGGCTAACACATTATGGCTATTTAGTTAAAGAAAGTAAAAAAATTCGACGTCATCAAGTCGTATGCGGTTTCGGCGTCAGCTGTCAGAGCCGTGTCACTCGTTCCCCTCCCCACCGTCGATGGTGCGGGACGGCCGGCCCATGTACCACAGACAGATGTCAGAGCCCAACATCCCCTTCCCTCCTCAGGGCTTCAAGCAGGAGTACCCTGACCCACTGTTTGAACACCCGGCCATGGTGGGCGCCCCACTGCCCCACGCGTATCCCGCCTCCATGATGGTAAAGCAGGAGCCCAGGGATTTCACCTATGACTCAGGTGAGAGGGTCCTTTCAAGTGTGTGTGTGTGTGTGTGTGTGTGTGTGTGTGTGTGTGTGTGTGTGTGTGTGTGTGTGTGTGTGTGTGTGTGTGTGTGTGTGTGTTTCTATGTCCTTCAACCATGTTGAGCCTCTGGAATAGTTGATTCTTATGTATGTATAATTTCATTGCTGGATTCAAATAAAGCAGTGAAACGTGTGTGTGTGTGTGTGTGTGTGTGTGTGTGTGTGTGTGTGTGTGTGTGTGTGTGTGTGTGTGTGTGTGTGTGTGTGTGTGTGTGTGTGTGTGTGTGTGTGTGTGTGTGTGTGTGTGTGTGTGTGTGTGTGTGTGTGTGTGTGTGTGTGTGCGCGCGTGTGTGTGCACGTGTGTGCACGTGTGGGTATTGTATCCATCATGTTGTGAACTATACTCTACAATAACATAGAGTGACATCTTGCCTCTTCATGATGAAGTCTTATTTTATTCACAATGACTGTGAATCTCTTTATCTCCTTGCTTACAGCCATAGCGTCATCATTTCAGGAATGGGAAAGGAGGGATGAGGGGGTGGTGCTTATTAAGTTTACCCATTATTAGGACAGGGGGTCTGGTTGGACTGGGTGTCTGCACCGGTCTTCATTTCCTGTGGTGCTTTAATAGAGAGAGGATGGAAGGTGGGGGGTGGGGTCTGCTTGGTCTAAGTCCAAAAGACCCCCCCCCCTTCCCATTTCCCTTTAGAGAGAGAGTAGAGGGCCCTCTCCTGCCCCCGGGGCCCACTGGGCCTGAGGCTACACCAGGACATGAATGAACCTGCGCTGGACTGTGTGTTCATTCACAACACAGACAAGAGCCGGCGAGAGGCTGACCAGAGTAGAAGTAGCAGTGTGACCAGTTAAGGAGAAACACCCTCCCTAGCCGCCTTTTGTAGTCATTTCAATACAAAAAACACTGTGATGTGTTTACAGTAGGTCTGCCTCAGTCTCAGTGACATCAGCCCTGGTCTAGAGCAGCCTCCACTGTTATCTATGCAGCACAGCAGTACCTTGACTTAACAGGCATGGAGCCTTACTGATGTTGTGTACAGTATATCCCAGATTGAGCATTAGGGGCAATTTATTAGCGGTCAGCGTGGAAGCTTGTTGACTGGACCAGGCCTGTCGGAGAGGATGGGAGGAGAGCTGGTAATTTCATTAGCAGTAATTTCCTCTACAAGGCCATTACTTTGATGAAGTTCAGAGAAATGTTTATGGCCTCAAATGAAGGGGCTTCGTCTGTTTATTGAACATTCACTTTGTAGCTGGTTTCTGCCATTCTGATCACAGGTCCATGCCGTGTTATAGGAGGTTCCAACATAAGCAGTAAATACAAGTTAAATTGGACAATGCTGTAAAGACGAGCAGTAAATTCAGGTCCCTTTATAAAACTGCACGTCGTTTTCAGACCATCTGAGAATCATTCATGTCCAATAAACTAAACAAGCCAAAGCTGTTTGTGTGATATCACTAACCTGGCAGGTGCAGAATTGTTGAAGCATTAAAGGCATCAACATTTTGGTTTAGAGAAAAAATAATCTGTAGAATATCATGTTGTTGGTGGTTGAGCAAGTTGCTGCAGCGAAACAAGCCCCTGGACAGAAGAAGAAAAACCTCTGGCTGACGAGAGAAAATAGCATGGGTTACATCATAAAAGAAAAAACTCCCATCACGCCATCTTGTTCCGCCATTTTTTTTAAACACACAGGCTGCTGGTAGTTAATCTTCCTTCACATTGAGACACTAGATCAGCATTAGTGGTGTGATATAGTGAGTTAGCCCGTGGCTGGGAGCCACCGTGGTGCCAGAGGACATGTTGTTTAATCAGAGCCAGTGGTGCATTGAGTGAACAGGCTTTGACTGCTCTCAGATAACTGGGATAGTGTGCTTAATGCTGCCTCCAGGGCCTTCAACACCCCACTCTCCCTCTCTTCACTGGCTTTCAGCAGAAGTGCCTAGCTGCCATTCTGTCTACTTGCGGCAAGACGGCTACCTGGCTCACGCTAACAGGACTGAAGGTACCACTGTTGATCCATGCGATTGGGCATTTTGGGTATTTGCTGGTTATTAATCAATTATTAAACACCTAATATCAATCACTACTTTTTACATTTCCCCTAGGTTGTATGTTTGACAAAGTCGCGCGACACTTCTACGACGACACCTGCGTGGTTCCTGAAAAGGTCGAAGGTGAGTCTCGTACCGGTGCTTTCGGTTTCATTCAACAGCACTGCTTACTGTATGTAACTTTCTCAGAACATACGATGACAGTGACTGTGTCTCCTGTAGGCGACATCAAGCAGGAATCAGGGTTGTACCGCGAGGGGCCCTCGTACCAGCGCAGAGGCTCCCTGCAACTCTGGCAGTTCCTGGTGGCCCTGCTGGACGACCCCTCCAACTCCCACTTCATCGCCTGGACCGGCCGCGGCATGGAGTTCAAACTCATCGAACCGGAGGAGGTGAGAAGTCCATTCGTTCACCGTGGTCACACCAGTACACAATGAATTTAGACCATAAAGTGTTTGTATGACACATCAAGTGACCAGGGCCGTCATTAGAAGTGAAATAAATAGTGCGCCCTTCTCTTGAAGTGGACAGGGCAGGCTGCTAAGACGGCAATTTTCTATTTTCTTACACTCCACCACACGTTAAAACAACGTCCTCCGATCAAATCCCCGCCACGGTCAGTCAGCGGGCAGAGCACCACTAAATATTTCAATGAACATGTTCCTAAAAATATAACCTGTGTTGACGGTTGGGCCCTTTGAAGTGAAAACAGTGTCCGGGTCTGTATGGCCTCACATCACAACAGTGAGCCTCAGTCACTCCTCCTGCCCACCCTGCTGACTGAGGGAGGATGAGGGAGGGTGTAGTGGGGAGCTGCCTCAGTCACTCCTCCTGCCCACCCTGCTGACTGAGGGAGGATGAGGGAGGGTGTAGTGGGGAGCTGCCTCAGTCACTCCTCCTGCCCACCCTGCTGACTGAGGGAGGAGGAGGGAGGGTGTAGTGGGGAGCTGGGAGGAGGGAGGTGCTTGAGGGGTGGGTGGGGGGGGGGGGGGGGATACCTGGCAATATTCCACGCAGCCCAACGGCACTCAGCAGTGTGGGCCAGCTGCAGCAAACAGGGGGGCCCATTCATGCCATCAGGTGACCGAACGCACTCGCTTTGGGGTGCCGGGGACAACCGTTAGCTCACGGCTTCTGCTTTTGGCCCGGGCAGGTGTAGCATGTGAATGAGCACCGAGCACATGAAGAGACTGGAGAAGCAAGGGGCTTATTTAAGCACAGGAGAAAAAGAGAAAAGGAGGGGAGGGAACACGAGAAACTAAAATAATGGGTAAACTGACAGAGTAAGAAAGAGAGTTGGGACAAAGAAAGAAAGGAATGAGTAGACCTGCTAGGAAAAGCTAGAATGAGAAGCACAGAGAAGCATGGCGAAGAGAGCGCTACAGGGCTGTGGGTTTGGACTGCGAGGCCGGGTGGTGGGTGGTCTGGTAGACAGGTGCTGTAACATCTGCTGCCTCCTCCGCTGGGTGTGTGACAAGTCCCTAATGAACATGTCCCTGATCAGTGCCCAGCTTGGACACACTCTTAATTGTTGTTATTAGGAAATATGGACCGGTAAGCTTTGTTTAAGAATTCAGCTGTCGTGGCATTCTCATTCTCCTCGGGAAACCACGTAAATCGCGCATGCATGCGTTTTTTTGTGTGCAAATGCCCACTTTTACAGAAATGTGCACAAAAGGTAATGTGTTTGACATTCTGCTATCCCCTTTTGTTTCCGTGTCTTGACGGTGTGATGTTTGTATGTGTGCGTTACAAAGGTGGCACGTCGATGGGGAATCCAGAAGAATCGACCGGCTATGAACTACGACAAGCTCAGCCGGTCGTTACGCTATTACTACGAAAAGGGAATCATGCAAAAGGTAAGACAACGTGGACGCAACGCAACGCATGGCTTGGTTTGTACATTACCTGCACGCGTGCCCTGTTACCCCTGCCGTCACTCAGCCGCTCTCTCTCTCTCTGTGCCTCCCCAGGTGGCGGGGGAGAGATACGTGTACAAGTTTGTGTGCGACCCCGAGGCCTTGTTCTCCATGGCCTTCCCCGACAATCAGCGTCCGGTGCTGAAGACGGACATGGAGCGGCAGGTCAACGAGGAGGACACGGTGCCGCTGTCACACTTTGACGAGAACATGGCCTACGTACAGGAAGGGCCCTACTGCCAGCCGCACCCTTACAGCGAGGGTTACGTTTATTAACGTCAGTCCCCCGCACCCCCCTTGTCCCCTCCTGCTCCCTAAACCTGAAACTGTCATCGAATTCACCGTCACTACGGAAACAAGACTTGTTCATACCAGAGGGGCCCCCCCTCCCTTCTCTCTCTCTCTCTCTCTCTCTCTCTCTCTCTCTCTCTCTCTCTCTCTCTCTCTCTCTCTCTCTCTCTCTCTCTCTCTCTCTCTCTCTCTCTCTCTCTCGCTCTCTCACAAACCCCCTCATTTTGCTCTCATCTTTTTTGACGTCCAAGCCGTACAAGCAGGATGGAGAGTGCACTTTATAGACGGGGGGCTGAGGATGTGTGTGTGACCCTGCCAGGGCTCGCTATGTGGTTGGGTTATTTAAAATGTTTTCTGTTTGTGTCTCAAGAGTGAGATATTTTTTTTTATTATATATATATATATTATTTGAGCATGCAACACCCTGGCGAGGCGGGACTCTGCGGCTAAACGGACGCTTAACGGACAGATTCATAGACAATGACTTCTTGAGACTTGTCACTGGACTCCAGAACATGGACCATGGAAGGATTCTCAATGATGATATTCTTATTTTCTGTTGTCCCTTTTGATTTGAATTGTTCTCATCTCATTGTGTACTTTTCATACTCATTTAAAAGTGAATAATACAATGTATTGTAATGACATGCGTTTAAAATACTTTTAAAGTGAAGTGACATAATTATAGACTTGAAACAGTAATGTGATAATAAAAATTAAAAGATTAGTTGACCTTAAATACAGTAAATACTGCCTTGCGCCTTTATCTGCCAATACTCTCCACGTCCAGCAATGAACAGACCTCATCAAACATGTATGTAATTATATGAATACAATGAACCCCACAGGTCCATTATGTATCTACTGACGGGAAGCTCTTGGGTTGGTAAGATGAGGCTTTGGAACACAAGGAGACACTCAAATTCACCCTAGGAACAATTGTATGGAAGAGGTACTGTAGGCGACTCGTTGAGCATAATGTGCAATAACTACAATCTACAATAACTAATAATAAACATGCAGGCACTGTAATATTACCACAAACAGCGTTTCCTGTGTATTTTAAAATATCATTCCTCATGGGTCAGTCAAAATAAAGATTTCACGGACACAGACAAAAAAATCGATTTTGCCCCTTTCCCCAATTTAGTTACAGGTGGACGGACATAAGGTGTACATTTTGCGTACAACGTTGCATTGCCATCGATAGGGTTTCTTTTTGGTAAAAGGAATATTTAGAATTTTATAATGTGATAAAGATTCATGTTATAACTAAACTAGTGTTCCATTGTATCATCAGGTTAATGCACATTTGTTGCTGCTTTGAATTGTAAGTGTATTTTGTAGTAAAAAAAAAAAAAAAAAAAAAGCGATGGGCTGCTATTCTGCTTTATTTGCTTTTATTTTACCTTTATGTTTCTTTATTTCATTCTACCAAGCATTCAAAAGATTGATCTGTCCGATTTCTCTTCTCTAGGTATACTTGTCTGGAATGGGATCGGCAACAGCAAAGATTCTGTAATAAAATAGTGCTTGAAGAAAAAGGAAAATGTATTTTTACCAAATTCATTTTCATCATATGAACATAGTTTTTGTTCAGATTTGAAGTTTGTCTTATCTTTGTAGCACTACCTATAGAGCTTGCATATGAAAGAAAAATGCAATTTTGTGGTCATTTCCACAGCCAATCACCACCAACTGCCTCACGGCAGAACAGAGAAGATTAGTTGTGAGGCCATACATTTACAAATTGGCACAGAAAACTGAGTAGTTACATCAAGCGTGTGCACGCGCGCGCGTGTGTGTGTGTGTGTGTGTGTGTGTTAGTGCAATAGATTATGGCTGTCTCGTCAATTTCCAGGTTGGAGGAGCATACTCCCAACCACAAAGCATTTAGCCAGAGTGACACCTAAGGAAAAATCAATGACTAATTTAAGGTAGTATTTCTTTTTTTTCATGTAGGTGAATTCTTTGTCTCTTTTGTTCTCATACTCTTCCAAGAGTGTCAGTAATGAAAAAAAACAACAACACTGCCTTAAAGTTATTATTGCTTTCTGTAAAGTGTCACTAAAGCTAAAAATCAATGGCTAATTTAAGGAAGCATTGTTTAATTGGTTTCACTGATGGAAAAATGAAAACGGATGTGTAAGTAATGAAAAAACACTGCTTGCCTTAATTTGTCAGAGCAGGTTACAAGCCGACCCTATTACAGTTCCCACACTAGGATTTGTTTTATTGATTGTCTATAGTGCAAGGAATTGCCTCTTTAACTTTATATATTTGATTACTCCTCTGAAGCGTTTTAACAACACCTAATCCAACATGAGGAATTGAGTCGAGCTCTGGACCTTTTTAAAATGATAAATGACATTGTCTTAATTTCATATTCAGTGGTAAAAACATGTTGTTGTTGTTGTCCTGCTCTGGTCCGGTCTCTTCACATGCAAGGAGAGCTGCGTTTAGCTTCCCAGGTTGTGGCCGACTTCTGCTGTTCAAATGAGCTTCGCACGGTTACAGACCGGATACAAATGACTGTGGTCTATTCAAACTCTTCTCATTGAAATCCCATGCAAATGTCTCATGTGCTTTAAATATGTGGTGACGCTTTCGTTTCATCAGTGAAAAAATGACCTGCTTAAGTGCAATAACAAAGGTCCCTATGATATTAGAGAGAAGAGTTAATAGTCTTAAATCCTAAAGGCCTCTTGTATCGAAGCCGAAAATCACCTTGCAAATCCCCTTATCTGGCCTCAATGCAGAGCCCTTGGCCTCTCACCTTAGGACTTTTACCATTTATGGAGTTAGGCTTTATATCCTGTGCCACTTGCCAAACCCGCCCCTGTCTGTGCACTACCGGCCACGCTAATATTGTGTGTATCTGAACTGTGACTGTAGTCCTCCCCCACTGTACCAAACAGATGGCCATTCGATCTTGAGTCATCACAAAGCCATTATGAAAGTGACTCGTGCTCACCCGCTCTGCCTTGATTCGTGCCCGATGGTCCTTGCCAGTGTTTGCCCAGTGCTCTTAAGCCATCCTCGCGCTTCGTGACACACTCTGTTTGCTCAGGTTAAATGGCTTGTGTCGCGCTGTGGAGCCCACTGATTGGCTGTGACACCGTGGTATTTGACAAGCGAAATGACACCAAGCTGCCCCTCGATGTAGCAAATGTGTTTGGCTGTTTGAAACAAGTTGGCTTTTAATATAGTGTGTTTACCCACCAAAAAGCCCTAAGTGTGTTTCTATCTGTGTTGCCAGGGTCTATCAGTGGCGGGCCCACTGAGCATAAATCATTCAGGGGTAATTCAGAGGAACAACAGAGGCTCTAAGAGGAAAGAGCAAGGAAATAATAAAGCCTCTATAATGGAGGCCCATGTTACAGCTGCTGTTAACAGGGCCTTAGTAAAAGGCTTTATTGTCTATGCTACAGTAGTTAATGGCTTGTCATCCAGTGCAAGGCAACATCTGCACAAAATCACTTCATGAACTATATGCTAATGCAGGACAAAATCAAAGTTATTATAGAAAACCTTCCTACACACCCCTGCATTCTCACACGGTAAACACACATGGAGGCCCGTTCCCCAAATTCAGACGCAACTCAATGCAATAAAATCTTTTGTCAACTGCAAACAACTCCCTTGCTATGTAGTCTCGGTCTAGCGCACGCACCGAGCACCGCGCACCATCATAATTGTTTTCGGTCATAGCCACTCCAGCGCCTGGCCCTGGATCAAAGGTCTCGATGAAGCTGCTGACTCTTGAAACGAACAAACGGCGCGTTCTAATTTAGAAGGCTGCCGCTCGTAGGCTGGAGGCGACGCCGCTGGTCCACACTCATTACTCTGTTCCCGGGTTGATGGTCTTCCTGCTCCGGCGCAGGTGAAACACAAAGAACATGTGTCGGGGCCCAAACACAAAGCCTATGACAGTAATAAATAGCCTCCCTGATCCATGTTTAGATAGCTGTGAAATTGGATATTGAGATGCTCTCCGGAGCTCCGTGTCGGGAGTAGTTTCTGACTAGACTGTGGGAATAGTCTAATCCGATCACTGGGAATGTAAGACGGGGGGTAATGGCCTAACGGGACCCTATCCTTCAGGCCCATGGGGCACCGCTGGTGTGGAATCGATGCCACGCTAATTTTGAACGGAGGATTTATCATGTCCCGACGTAACTTTGGGACATTGGGTCAAAACAAATAATTTTTCTTTTGTCGACTTCTTTGTCAGCCTTTTGATGTTAGAGGATGATGTAATGGTGCGGTGTCATACGCAGCCACATTTTTATCAAGTTTCGTAATGAAAAACTGGCATCTGTCGAAGACCGACCAGCCGCCACACGGCCAACCTCGTCTCTCCTTCCGGCATGTCACACCATTGGGCCGTGAGTCATGAGGGCCCTCACGACAATACGACACACCCCGCGGTGTGCACTCCTGCCACTGCCAGCGCACCGAATGCTTTCTTTCCTTGTTTTTGTACCAAACAAACAGGCGCCTGTCGAAGACCAACCACCAACCACACCAGCCGACCTCGTCTCTCCTTGTGCGGGTGTCACACCGCCGGGCTGGCACGCCCCACGTCTCTTCACCTTCCACAATGTCGTTTGATCTCTGCTACTCGGTCGACTCTGCGGACTGCTCTCGCGACAGACCTTCTAGCCACAGCCACCCAGCGAGGCGGCCAACCATCTGTCGCCAGGCGTCGAGACCTCCCCCCACCTCCGCCTGGCCCCCCTCCCCGGGCCCATTAGCTCTCCTTAATTCAGCCACTGTACCTCGGCGAGGGACCTCTACTTATCCCTCTTTAATTCCCAGATGAGTTCTCCTCGGTGTATACATAATTAATTTCTCTTAGTCACTTAACAGGCGCCTGTGGGCCGTTTAGCAAATATGCGCCATTTTCGCATAAACATTTTTCAGGTGTGTAAATACGATCACAGCTGCAGTCGTCTGAAACCTTACGGTGGAATTAATCCCGGTGAAAGAAAAAAACATGTCTCTGCAAAATAAGAAGAAAAAGGGGGCGGAGGGGATAAGTCTGGATTTCAGAGTCTTGTAATGTGATTTAAATAGAGAGCGAGGCTCTTGCAGAGCTTTGAAAAGTATACTAATGTAGTCCGATGAAGATAGATCTCACAGGGGTAAATTTAGACCACCTCACATTCATAATACCTAATGCCCCTCAAATAGGCTTAAGAGGAGAACTGGAAATAGGCTCAGTGAATTAATTAATACCGGTATGTTTCTCGCTTTAGCCTCCATGGACATATTCATTCCCTTCTACGAATATATGGCAGCCATGTCAAATCTACTGAATAATGCACTTGTTACGATACACCTTCGTTTCTTTAAGGTGAGAATTCATGGGACGGGCACCACGTGAGATTGAATACAGGTGGTTAGTTACAGGTTTTCTTAAGGTTATTAGTCTACTCAGTGTTCTGTGTGAAAGACTAATGTTACACAGGTGCAGGCTTGAAGACTAAAATGAATACAGTTAAACCATAGAGGTTTTTCTTTTGTTTTGATCCACTTAGCTTTAGCAGTAACCAGTGCTTTTTGGATGTGCTCACCACACATCTAGAGATCAAAACTAAGTCAAAATTTAATTAAATAAAGGAGTAGGGGGTTATTTATAAGAAAGTTTAAAACAGTACATGTATATACAAAGTACACCAAGCAAACAATTGTCTACATATAGAAGGTCTTCGCAGTCACCCCACAAAAACATATAAAAAGAAATAAACCCTTATGCGGAGAGACAGTCATATTCGCAGCACTACTGTATCTCAAAATACACGTTATAAATAGCGAGGGACAAAGATATCTCTGAATATATCACAAAACTTGCAAAACACACAGAAGACAAGCGCACCCTTCTTCTCGTGAGCCGTGCGGGGAACAAAGGCGTAGTGTGATAGTACACATGGCATACTTCCAGAACCCTCCGCAAGCCACACCATGGAAAGCCATGTAAATACAGTGTTTCAGGTGCTGTAAGCGCAGAAACAAAGCCACATACGAGTGAACCATGACAGTGAGTTGACCATTACTAAACCACTCATGCAAGGATAAATTCAGCCCTAGACCCCCGTAGTCTTGTTTTGGCAACAGAGGGGCTGGGGGATTGAGTGCTGAGCCAGGACAATATGTTTTTTCAAATGCCCCACAGCCAATATTTATTTAGCTACAAGCTGGCATGTCTGAGAGAGCTCTGCGCGGCCAAGACTGCCATGGAACCAGGGATTCTTCTTTTTGACGTTACGACTCAGCGTCGGTCTTCAGTGTGTTACTCGACGTTGACCCTGTCAACATCAGCAAGTCATCTGACCCAACTTCTAAGACATCATAAAGCCCTTTATAGTATAGCCTCGCCCAAGCAGAGAGAGAAGAAGTGGTTGGTGCTTAGTATAGATAGAGAGAGAGAGAGAGAGAGAGAGAGAGAGAGAGAGAGAGAGAGAGAGAGAGAGAGAGAGAGAGAGAGAGAGAGAGAGACGTTTATTTATTTGGTCCATTCTGGGTCTTCCTTTGGACAGTGCATTTATTCAAAGTGATTGGGTTCATTTTAATCACTAGTGAGTGAGAAGATGATACATCACCTAAAAGTGCTCAACCTATTATTTTTGTTATCCTTAAAAATATGCTCCACAACCTACCATTCTCAGATAGGTGGGTTTCGAAGCATTGCTCATTTGAGGACATAGGACAGATGTATGTATGTGCAGGCCTGGACTGGCCATCGGGAGCACCGGGAGTTTTCCCGGTGGCCTGGCCTGCACAGATAAAAAAAAAAAAAGTATATAAAAAAAAAAATTATACATTTTTTTTATTATAATTTTTTTTTTTTTTTTTGCCAGGCCATTGTTTCTAGTTGTGGCGGCGGCGCGGCGCGATAGTTAGATAACCTAGGTGAGTGGGGAACAACCAGGATTTCACTGTCTGCAACAGAGTTGGAGAAGTATCTCTCTCTCTCCCTCACTTCGAGATAAAGCTGGGAACGAGGTTACTCCCTCACGCGGATCACACACAGAAATGGAGCGGTGCTGCCGCTTGTGATTGGTGGAGGCGGGACCAGGCGATACAACTGATTGACAGCGGAGGCGGCGAATGGAATGGCAGAGAAAGAGAAAGTCAAAATAATTCAAAGATAATTCAAAGATTACACACCTTTGCCACATAATTGGCTACAAACATAATCACTGTAAGTTATCAAAAAAATAAGAATCTGATCAGACACAAGGGTTAAGTTGTTGTTCCCTTTCTAATTTCCTCAAAAACATCTAGTCTAGTTAATGTGATCAATATTATTTGACAATTGATGCTTTTTGTTGTAAATTTCAGTCAGTGAGCTCATACTTTGAGCTAATTTTATAGTTAAAATGATTGAGACAACGCAATCTTCTGTCTTCGTTGTGCATGCATGCGTGTGCTCACCACACGCGATACATGTGTCACTATTCTGGTAGTGGCTACTGTTATTATAGTATTGTAATGAAAGGTCTGTTATTTAATGTTTGTGTAAAGGGATATTTTAACTGTTGATGGGTAGTGCATCAGTAAAGTGAATATGGTATTGTGCTCTTGCTCTGTTTGAATAGGTGGAGAGAGTGGTTAACTGTATTATAATAGTAAATAGAAAAATATGTTGTGCGCTTGCTTTTTTCTTTTTGAAGGTGGAGAGAGTAGCATTGCTAGGGCCACAACAGTTTTATTTGAGGTTCATAAGAGTACATTGTACTAAGCAATTGTTGGCTCATTAGTTTGTGATTCACATGCACTAAAATTCACCAGAATGCTGTCTTTGTAACAAAAATGTTCCGGGTGGGGGACCCCCAGACCCCCCGCTTAAAAAGTGGCCTGATTGGGGCTATATTTCGCGCTATATCTCCCGGTATGAATTATTTCCCCAGTCCGGCCCTGTGTATGTGTGTGTGTGAGTGTGTGTGTGTACGTGTATGTGTGTGTGTGTGTGTGTGTGTGTGTGTGTGTGTGTGTGTGTGTGTGTGTGTGTGTGTGTGTGTGTGTGTGTGTGTGTGTGTGTGTGTGTGTGTGTGTGTAGGTGTGTAGGTGTGTAGGTGTGTGTGGGTGTTTGTGTGTGTGTGCGTGTGCATGTGCGTGTGCGTGTGTGTGTGTGTGTGTGTGTGTGTGTGTGTGCGTGTGTGTGTGTGTGTGTGAGTATTCTCCCATATGAAATGATGATCTAAAATGAGTGGCCGACAGATGCCAATGCTGCTGTTAGGAGCTTAGCACTGTGTCTCAGGTGCATCTAATATCACTTGATCGACCTGGACTTTGTTGGTCTATCGGTTGTGTTTGTATTTTTTTGCTATGCTAAATGGGTTATTTCCTGAGAAATCATGTATGTATTGTTGTCAGATCATGTGGACGACTTATATTTGACCGATTTCCTGTTGAAATAGAGTGAAATAGGCTGAAATAGGCTGAAACAGGCTGAAATAGGCTGGCTGATTGATTAATAAATTCTATGGCTGTTTGTGAAGGAGCCCTAACTGTTAATCACTATAGGAAACATTAACATTAATGCACAATGTTTATTATAAAAGAAAATGTATTACTGTTATTTACACATTCAGTTTGTCCACTTATCGCTTTTATTTTCCTGTTATGTGATTTGCAATTCCAGTTTGATGTTACAGTATTACAAAAAAAAAAATTGATAATAAAAAAAAATAAAAAACAGATGGTTCCTTATGTGCCGAGCGGAAGTGTCTGTTAACTCAGTTGGCTCGCTATTGGTGGCTGCTGGCCAATGACAACAACGGGATCGGGGAGTGTGAGCAACAGTGCAGTTTGCTTTCTTCAGATGCACTGCGAACAGAAGGATGGCAGCCTGCACATACTGTTGCATGGCCATCCATGCCTGGCGCTGCCAGCCTATAGAGCGCACTGCAGGCGAGCACTCCGCTGCACTCCCGCAAAGTACAGAGAGGGACAAAACAAAAGGATGATCCCAAGTCTCGGTGTGGAATGTCAGCCAAGGATGTCGGCGTTAAAACACTGTAGGGAGGCAGGCCTGGTGGGGAATGATACCTGCGCTGATTGACAATAAAGGCCCCATTTTACGGGTGTTCCCCAATTGCTAGAGCATGTTGGTGCACTCTCTGTGTGTCTTCAGTCAGGACCAACATGGGCGGTTAGAACCCTCACATATTCCAGTTGTTGTGCAGAGGCTTATGCAGATGAGGACATAAGGATTTTGATCCATAATCAGATTGTTTCTCTTTCTCTCTATCCCTCTTTTTTTTTTTCTCTCTCTCTCTCTCTCTCTCTCTCTCTCTCTCTCTCTCTCTCTCTCTCTCTCTCTCTCTCTCTCTCTCTCTCTCTCTCTCTCTCTCTCTCTCTCTCTCTCTCTCTCACCCCCCTTCTCTGTCAAGACAGGGCTGATTGTCAGAGTAATTGAATTGCTCATGCACTCTATACGTCTTCACACCAAGAGGTCTAGCAGCCATCACCAGCCTATATAAAATCTGTCCAATTAAGCATGTGGTTAATCAGCATGCTAATGAAGCCATATTGATATACAGTACGGTTCGTGTATATGTATCTGGAATCGGGGTCTGAGCGAGGAAACGAGATCAAACCAATGCACTGGGACAGCTAAAAGGACGCTTCAAAAATGCCTCACAATATGTTCACTAACACAGCAGAGAACAGAAAACAGAACCCCCAATCCATCTGGTTGTATTTGGAGTGCATCTGGCTCCGTATGTGGTATACAGTTACCAAGCTATATTTCCAGTTGTATTCGCACCTCGCAATACCGTGCGCAAAAGTGAAAATTAAAGGCAGAAGGCTTGTGTGATGGGATTAATTAGATGGAGGCCAAGTGAAGTCACACTCCTCGTGGCAAACACACTACAACCCTCAATTACTCGCGGTGAACAAAGCAATTAAAAGTACTGTCCTATGGCGTTACCTGGGACTCGATTGGGATCTGTCTGTAGCCGACGCCCCCAGGGGTCCAAGGGGCGCTCGCTAGCTAGGTCCACAGGTAGGTAATTACAATTGATCAGCTGGCGTTAGAGCATGTGAAATGACGGTGTTATTTTGACCAGGCTCTATTTTAAGGTGTCCACTTCATCTGTGGTGTTGTTTTGTAGTTGACACAGTCTGGCAGGAGAGACAGTGGATTCAATTACTGTTGTGGTCTTCTTTTAGAGGTTAGATGGGTTGTTTGAAGAATTACATGAAGAAAGGTGTGTTTTGTTTGTGCAATGTAAATAAGGATGCTTCTGGGTTTTACAAAGCCAGATTTATCATGAACTGAAATTATATGAGTCCACCTAACATTCTGGTTACAACAACTGTGTCTCTCATCCATTGCCAATGGAGCAGTTCATGGATTTGTCTCGTGATGGTCATGCTCTGGGACAGACTTGGTAAAGGACTCATATTATGGAAAATGGGTTTAACTTAGTCTAGAAATATGCACACATTTGCAATAGCTGTGACCACACACACACACACACACACACACACACACACACACACACACACACACACACACACACACGCACACACACACACACACACACACACACACACACACACACACACACACACACACACACACACACACACACACACACACACACACACACACACACACACACACACACACACACACACAGTGACATATAGAGTTGAAAATTACATAGTACTCCTTTCGGTTTGGTCAGGGTTGTTACTTGAAAAGAGTCTTCAGAATCACCCATGAACACGTTTCAGTGAACTGATGATTCACTTCCATCTATTTCAAAACACAAAAAAAACTATTTCAGGTAATCATGAGTTTGTAATTTGTGTATTCTGCTGTTTTGGTTCTTGAAGTGGCATTTTTATAGCAATGTTTTAACACTGAAGTGAATGCGGGTACTTCCACAGCAGTACCCCTCACTGCATCAAACTCAACCAATATGGTGGTGAAGTGAACAAGATCAATTAACAAGCCTCAAAGCGCCAATATCAAAGATCTCCATTTAAACAAACGTCTGTTAAGTCCCTATCTATTGCTGAATGAGGTAACACAGTGGTGAATGAGCCTGTGGCACTGATGAAAGCCCTATATGCAGCATTACCTAGTATTATGAACTGGGTGTCTGTGGCGACATTCCCGGGAAAAGATCTTGCTTAGATATGTACATAAAGTAATCGACCACAGGGAAACATATGTAATGTTCTGTTATAGCCATAAGTAATTTATTTACTAGGGCTGGGACTTTATCACGTCCATTTAGATTAATTAACTACAGAAAAAATTCAATGTAAAATAAAATTACACTTTTATCGCACGTCGCAGCACTTTGCTCTGTCTGTCGGCTCCGGGCTGCGTTTTCATGCCACTCAACCTATTGCGTGCTTCGGCTCTCGAGTTAGAAGGCGAAACATCCAGGGGCGCTCCAGTAGCACACCACATAGCGCGCTGAGTCGCGAAGCAGTCGTCCCGGGTTCGTTTCCCACACCCGGTGACCATATGCCGCATGTCTTCCCTTCTTCTCCTCCCATTTCTCCCTCTCTCCTCTGTCGGTCCTGCGTGGCCAAGAAAAAGCTGTTGGTCCTGCGCGACCAGGAAAAAGCTAATAAAGATCATAAAAAAATATATAAGGCGAAACATCCCGCAAGGGTCATTTGACAAGCTGTTCGGACGCGGTAAAATAAAGGCAGTGGACGGCCATTTTGGATAATCACACTGAATTATTGCGGTACACACATTACAAAAACCTTTATGAAATACTCATTTTCCGTGGGATTTTTATAAACTTTGGACCTGTATGACTATAACAATTCAGGCTTTCCAACTCCTACCTCTCAGCTGGAACTTAAAAACAGGCATCTGGCAACCACTAAACAGAAATGTGAGTACACACAACTTTTACTTCTGTTACTCTATTTCATTAGCACTCAAAGTGATTTTTCTTTATTGTGTAAGAAACTTCGGAATGTTACCTTTTAAAAGAGAAAAGGTCCTTTGTGCTATTGTGACGTACGTGGGTTGGTCATTATCATTATTACTGTATTTGGAAGACCATGTGAACATTAGATTAGTATCGTTTGTATGGGTGTGTGTGTGAACATGAGAGCTAATGATATCTCTTCTTCTCTTCCTGTCAGGTGCTGCCCGTCCCTATACTGAAGGGTGCTGATTGCCTAATGAAGGACAGCTGATGGCAATCACATCAAGAGGGGCGGGTGCACAAGTAGCTGACAGCACACACACACGGGAGTCTCGTTGCTGGAGTCACTTGCCTTATGGTAGAGTGGGGAGGCTGCTGTCTCGCCTATCTATGGCCTAAGAACAAACACTGTGTGGCACGGTGCCATCTTATCATATGGAGTGTGGGTTAGACTCCACAGCTGTGGTGGCCTGGGATTGGCCCAAGGTAGTATCGTGACTACTAAGTGTTTGTTTTGTCTTATATGTATGTCTTGTTTGTCCTCCCATACCTTTTCCCTTTGTGTGTGTTGTGGGTTGAAATCCCCACTGACAACATCCCTTTTCCCTTTGGGAAAAGGCCGTGGGTTGGAAGCCCCACATTACAATAAACATTATTTACCATTTGAAAACGTCTTTGTTTACTATCTGCCTACCCGGGACTGTTTTGACAAGCATTTTTCTACTGAGGGGGTTGTTTCTGCTCATGTACCACCTGCCCAGTTAACTATCCTGTATGGTCGTTAGACCTTCGTACATGACAGCTATATATATATTATTCCTAAAATTGCTGCAAGAAAATTGCATTGATCTGACTGTTGGTCTGTGTAGTAGCTAATAAACAAGATTTTGCTGCTTAAACGTATGTAGTATAATGTATATTCATTGATTCACTCGTATACCAAAATCCATTTTTAATTGAAAGTTTTAGCTTTTCTTGAATTAATTCGATAACATTTTTTAATCGAGTCCCACCACTAATATTTACGTATTGTATTGGAAATATACAATGTGTATGTTTTACAAATAAGTACATATATTACATAATCATAGTATCACTACAGTAGTGTAGTGGTGAGAGCACTTGCCTGCGAACATAATGATTGTTGGTTGGACTTTTGCCGATACAAAACGTCATTATATTACTTACAGTATACAAGACATAAATATAAAGTATTACTTATGCCTATAACATAACATACATTATGTACCTTTTTTCCTGTGGTTAATTAGTACTTTATTTATGTTTTCTGATGAGAACGTGAAATTAAGATCTTTGAGATTGGCACTTTAACAAGCTCTTCAGAAATATTGCCCTTTGTGATGTCATACAAGCAATCTGTTTGCTTTAATTCATCAACTACAGTAGCTGTACTGCAAGGCAGGGAAGTGAAAAATCCATGTGTGCTATAATACATCCACCGAAATGACCTGTTTACAAGTGAAGAAATAGGTGCTGTAAAACAAATAATTTAAATTAGATTTAGACAAATTTCCTATAGAAAATAAATTAACAAACATCTTCCATAGATTCAAGGAAGTAGTGGAAAATATATGGGACCTTTAATGCTAACAAATTAAGACTGAACTATCCAGTATCATAACAACATTGATAACGTGTGGTGAGTGGTGAGTTCTGTTTTTAGAGTGGGTTTTCTTTTAACTATACAGAAAGAAGTAAATATCACTTTTCAGAGTGATAATCTTTACCCTATACTATCACGATATTGTAATATCACTATATTACAATTTATTATGATTCATTCCCTTTTTCAACTGCAAATTATGTCCCCAATGGAAAACCTTGTCAACACCTGCAATAGAAAATATACATAATCTGTTTTATTTTCAGTCTGTTCACCTCACTCTTTTATTTTACATTATTTTATTGCAGCAAAATGGGATTGTCAAGCAAAATATATACAGTATATATATATATTTTCAAATATCCATACT